>NC_133326.1:230029206-230285903 GCF_042186555.1 Aquarana catesbeiana | reverse complement strand
TGCAGTACAGTACAATGAGCAGAAGCACATAGTACCATTTATATGACTCGTGCTGCAGGCACCAACATGCAATTTCCATGCATGTACCTTTTTAGGTGTTCTGTGCTCCTTTTGCACAACAGTACCAGTCTCTACAGCTTGGTATATTACTGTTTGCACAGTGTTTATAGGATGATTGTGCTGCTGCTCGCTCATTCTACAGTAAGCTAGCTGGGATAGATCCGAGACTAGGTTGTATCGCTTCTCTCCAATAAAGAAATGTAAAATGTTAGATCTGTGTCTGGGCCACTGGACCAGAAACAAAAATAATTGCCTGTTTGATTTTGAGCAGTCATTCACATTTTCTACATTGAGCTTTTATTTCATTGGGAAGAACCCCTTCAGTTTTTGGTAATGCATAGAAATGGTAAGTGTAGTCAAGTGGTAGTTAACAAGGTGGAAATATAAAATCCATGTTTTTATTGCCAAGGTTTAATAAGCAGCAAAAGCTCCATCTGCACTGCACCTTCAGTTATTATGAAAGGGACTCTTCAAAGTCATATTAGTTGTTTGAATGGATAGAATTGTTTGGCAGTATGTCCTCAGTTTCATCATAACATTAGAAATGTTTGCAGGTTTGAACTAAAGGAACTCCTAGAGCAGTGATGGCGAACCTTGGCACCCCAGATGTTTTTGGAACTACATTTCCCATGATGCTCAACTACACTGCAGAATGAATGAGCATCATGGGAAATGTAGTTCCAAAACATCTGGGGTGCCAAGGTTCGCCATCACTGTCCTAAAAGTTTCAAGTGGCTAAAAATTGTAAATTCTTCAGAACTGCTTAATTTAGGTTTGTAAATTGATTTGTGCATTACTGCTGTTTTAGTGCAGAAACCTTTTCCAAAATCGCACGGTACTTAGTCGCATTGATTATGATGGGCACCTTTTGAAAACAATGTGATTTCACTTGTCATGCAATTCAGAAGTCGCAAACTGGGGATAAGCATTATAAACCTACATATTGAAAGTTTTTGGTAACCACAATATTACTAAAGCAAATGTTTCATTCTTCTTCTTGCAACACAGTGTTAAAGGAGTTGTAAAGGTAGAAGATTTTTTTTTTTATTGTAATATTTTGTCCTGTGGTCTTTCAGTGGAAGAACACTTGAACCATCATACTAAGACCTAAAATACTGTTGAGGGCATCCCAATATTTCTAGTTGGCTGAGAATTTGTGCATGGCATAAAACCCTAGCCTTGTATTTTGAAAAATTGCAATTAAACAGACTAGACATGACAATTTAATAAATAAATAAACCATCATGAGTGCAAGGTAACCTTTGGTTAATCAGATTTCACTTAACTGAAGCCAGACCAGTACCCAATGGAATCCTATTTGGTCATTGTGTGGGGTTAATGTATGAGTATCCATTTCTTGTTCGCCAGAATCATTCTTGTATTTCACACCTAGACTGAAAAAAATGACAATGAAACATATTGGATTCCATGGGCAACAAGAAATTTTGCTGATGGGCCACTTTTTTCTACAATGGCTCCTAGGTTCAACCTCAAGGCAAACTAGTACAAAATGCAGTTTATCTGGGCTATAAATCATCTAAGTTCTTTTTGAAATGTAGAGGAAGTGGCATGCTTCCTGCTGGTGTATGAATCCATTGTATGATTTAATAAGTCACCGCTGTAATGGAAACCACACAATCTTTGCTGTTTTACCAGTTCTAACTATGCAGATTCCAGCTAAGCCTTATGAATACTTCTGTTTTATGATAATGCACTTCTTTCAGCAATTAAAAAGAAAAAAACAAATCTTTTTTTCATCATTAATGTATGTGCTTGTACTATGCATATTACAATGGTCTTTGCTGACTTTCATTTTCACCAAGTTCCTGCAGAGGGAGATCATTTCAAAGATTTGTTAACCTTTACATGGTTTCCTTGTAATGAAAAATTATTTTTAGCAACTCTGCATCTTATAGAATCTTCTTCAATAGTATAAAACTACATAGACTAATTTATGGGCAAAATTCAGAGGTTTCACACATGAACCAATTAAATTCCAAGGTTTATTCTACTACTGAATTATAAAGTTATTTACAGCTATTTATATAGCAGGTTATTACATATGTTTCTGTAGCACTGACGAGCTACGTAATGCTTTACATATTGTGCATTTACAATAATCCTACCCTCAAGATATTTACAATCTGTAGTCCCTAACATACATACTTATGCACACTCCATGCTACTGTGCCACTCCAATACCTGGTTGCAATAATCCACTGATTATTTTTTTTTTTTACTATTCTGATTTAATTTTTTATTTTATTTTTTGCCAAGTTTTCACACATTTGTTAGTGTGTGAAATTCCACATCATTAACACTGACGTGTTCCCACATAAGCACAAATTGTTCCTTTTTTTTTTGAAACTCCACTTTAAGTGCTGTGTAGAACAAAGGTATGTAACTCAAATTTACAAAAAATAACCTGTGTGCTGGATTTTTTTTCCTTCATTGTTGCATGTATACAATATAAATAAAACAAAATAAATCAGAAATCCTACAATGGATGTAGATAGAAGAATAAATCAACAGAGAAAAAAAAATGAAAGATTAAGTGAAAGTCCATCTTGCTTGTTCATCACAAGTGCCAGTGAATAGATCCAAAGATCTGAATCCTATGTGCTCCACCATCTGTCACCTTATGCTCTCACCTAGAGATATTGACCTATATGGGAAACATGGTTCTCACTGTGCCTTCCCCTTTAAGGGGTTAAGTACCGCCTAGACACCTCCTGGAATGGTCACCATTCCAAGGGGTTAACTCTCCAACATATAGCACTCTTGACTCTCCAGTTCAAGCACATCCTTCCTAAAGATTGGTGATCAGAACTGGGCTGGATACTCAAGCAGCTCCCAAAGCAAAGTTTTGTAGTGTGGTAGAATTATAGTTTTATATCTGGAGTAAATACCTTTTAATGCATCCTAGTAGTCTGCTGGTCTTGCTTGCTGCAGGTGATTATTGCATGCTATTGCTAAGTCTGTGATTTACAAGGACCCGAGATCCTTTGCATCCTTGATCCCCCCCCCCCCCCCAGAGGTTCTCCCCCCTACTCTTTAACTTGCATTGATATTTTTAGCACATAAGTGCATCGCTTTACATTTTACTGCTTTGAACCTCATGTGCCATTTACTGTAGCTGCCCACCGCTCTATTCTGTTGAGGTCTTCTTGTAAAGTTGCTATATCCTGTCTGTTATAAAGTTATTACCCTGTTTAGCTTGTATCACCAGCAAACATTGAAATATAATTATTTATGCAACCTCTAACAGCGGTATACATTAAAGGAACATGCAATACCCTAGCGAATCTCCTGAGCTGAATACAGCTGGACCCAGCAGAATGGGAACTGAACCACAAAGTTTTTTCAATGCTTACCACGAAGTGGGGCCTTCCAGGGGTCAATCTTTTCGCCACGGCAAAAAACAAGAAAGTGACAAGGTACTGTTCTCTGAAAAGAGAGGAAGACTCAATAGGGGTAGACTCCCTGGGGTTCCTCTGGAGGTTCAGTCTACGGTACGCCTTTCCTCTGGTACAACCTCTTCCCAGTTCGTTCAGGAAAATTCATATGGAGAAAGTAAGGGTGATCCTACTAGCACCCTTTTGGCCAAAGAGATTGTGGTTTACAAAACAAAAAAAATGTCAGAAGACGCTTGGATATTACTCAACCAAGACAATCTGCTGCAACATTTGATAAAAAAGGGAAAAGGGCAAAAACTGCCCCAAGGTCGGACTTTAAAGGCACTTTGGACAAGAGTTGGCATATAAAAAATATATTTTATTAATAACAATTCATGAGGCAAAAGAACAAAAAGAGTTTAAAAATACATATCATATAATGGACAAGAGTACATGGCGCAAAAAAAATCTGCATCACATAAACAGTGAGCCCCTGTGCGTCAACATGTTTCGCTGTTTTGCTTCGTCAGGACACATTCAGGGGTTGTTGGAAAGAGTGGGTCTCACTATCTAAAATAAAACTCATGAATAAGACCTACACCACCCTATCAATGCACAGCCATAGAAGAAAGGGTAGAGGGAGCAGCGGACACAAACAGCCCACAGATCAAAGCACAACCTGATCGTAGGTAAATAACAGGTAGTACAGCATGCCCCGCATGTCAGCCGGATATGGAGAACAGTCTCAAAGAAAAAATAGTTTGCGCAATGCCATCATTAGTATGTTGTAACCTGATACAGATCATCGTCCTAAAGTGTATATATAATGACATATCGAATAACTTATACACTAGATATTTATTTATATTGTCGACACATTAAACTTTATATATAGCAATAATGTTGGTATAATTCAATGCATTGGCACAAACTCAAAACATTACAGACACAACAAACAAAAAACAGGGAAGGGCTATGAACAGCAGTAAAGCATGTGACTGGTCCCTACAGTTCACATAAAAGTAAAATCCAGTGTATATAAATTGAAATATATATATATATATAGTTACAAGCGCCAAATTGAAACTACAAAAAATATTTTGAAACTCAGAACATCGTTCAAATCTGGGAATGATGTAGCGTGTAACTCATATACCCATTTAGTTTCCTTTTTGTAGAACCTTTTGATCAAAATTGCCCCCCCCCCGTGGGTTCTCATAGACTGTCTCCAGGGTGGCAGATTTGAACACATGGGGATTGTATTTATGTTGGCCTATAGCAGTATTGAGAAGGCCACATGTAGCATAGTACATGTGGTCCTTCATTCTTTTTTTAGAAAGGTCTGATGGTCTTGCCAGTGTAGAATGCTCCACATTGGCATAGGATAATCTAGATTACACCCTTGGTTTGACAAGAGATATAATGGTGAATTCTATGAGTTTGTCCATTGGGGAGCATGATTGAGGAACCCTCCAGAAGCAGGTGACAGTAGTCCACATTGGAATAGACCTGGTCTATCTTGCTGTTGGAAGATCTAGTATATTGACTCGGCACCAAACGGTCTCTGATCCTGCATGTCTGAAAGTAATTTCCAGATAGATACCCAGATATTTTTGAAGTGTTGGGTCCCCCAAAAGTAAATGCCAATGTTTTTGCATGATTTGCCATGTATGTCTATGTTGATCTGAAAAAGTTGTTCTGAACTTCACCATTGTGGAGTTCTTGGGTTTAGGTCTCAAAAATAGGAGTGTATCCCTGGATTTGCTCTGAGCTTTTTTTATAGGCTTTTTGAGACATGATTTACTATACCCTCTGGCTAGTAATCTATCAATGAAGAGGTCAGCCTCATACTCAAAAGACTCTTCAGTTGAACAATTCCTCCTCAGACGTAAGTACTGACTGAAAGGGTTATTCTGCACTAACAAGTGCGGATGTGCATTCGAAGCATGCAGTATAGTGTTCCCTGCCCGTAGGCTTACGGTATAGAGACGTACTAATTGTGCCATTTAAGTCAATGCTCAACGTGACATCAAGAATGGCAATACTGCTCCTATTGAACTCCATGGTGAACTTCAGATTGTAATTGTTGATGTCCAGCGTCAACATAAATTGGTACAGTTCTTCAGCTGATCCTGCCCGTAACATAAATAGGTTCTCGATACACCTCAACCAACATATCGAAGTATATCGAAGAGAAGCTCAATGTATGTATCATTGGAAAAAAGATCACGTTCCCACCACCCCCAGGTACAGGTTGGCATATGATGGTGCACAACATGTGCCCATAGCCACACCCTGTACCTGGAGGAAGTGGGAACCATCAAATGAAAATGTTTTTTGTAAGAATATGAGAAAGGAGTTGTAAGATGAATTTGTTAAGTCTGTCGGATGTAGGGTCCCTTTATAACCATCTGCTGCAGTCGGGGACATGCCACCCACAACTGCAAACTCTAAAATTGACAGCGTGGATCTTGAACAGCGCATTTTACTGAACTAGGGGCTCTCTGCTAAAGTAGTGGAGACGCTCCTACAAAGCCGAAAACCAATAACAAGGAAGATATACGGAAAGGTCTGGAAGAGATACGCAGCTAATCTACTACCCAAAAACAGGGACCTGCAAGACTTGGGCAAGGTGCTGGATCTTCTTCCCGAAGGGGCAGAAGCCAGCTTAGCAGTAAGCACACTCCAATAGCACTTTCAGTTTTTCTGGATACACAGCTCAGCGAAAACGCTCTGGTCAAATGCTTCTTCAAGTCCATCTCGAGAACCCGCTCAATTGAAAGCATTAAGGTAGTCCCATGGCACCTTTCCCTGGTGCTCGGGGTTCTAACCCGAGGACCCTTTGAGCCACTCTCGAACATTTTATTGAAATACCTGACATTCAAAGTAGCCTTATTAGTTGCTATCACATCGGCTAGGCAGCTAAGTGAAATTCAGGCTCTCTATAAAAGAGCCTTTTTTCACAATCTTTCCAGATAAACTAGTGCTCAGGACAGACCCATTGTTCCTCCCCAGAGTCGCTTCAGCATTCCACCAGATACAAGAAGTCATATTACGATCCTTCTGCCAGAACCCATCTAACCAAGGGGAGGAAGTGTTTGAAACTTTGGACATTAGGAGGTGCGTCCTCCACTATCTGGGCGCCACTAAACCATTTAGGAAAGCCCCAAACCTTTTCATGTTTGGGGGCATTCACATAGGAAGATCAGCATCCAAAAAATTCCATAGGTAGGTGGATCTGGTCAGCGATAAAAGCAGCTTACACTGCTCAAAACGAAGTCCGTCCACCAAACCTGAAAGTACACTCCATGCGTTCGATTGCTACTTTCTGGGCAGAGAAAGCTGGGGCCTCCATTGAGCAAATCTGCCGAGCAGCCATCTGGTCCAGTGATTCCACCTTTGCGAAACACTACAGGATCGATTTGATCTCCGCCCAAGATATGACCTTTGGTTGAAATGTCCTGCAGGCGGTAGTCCCACCCTAGGTATGAATCTTTGGGTTCTCATGTGACCATCCTGGAGGATGACTTGGGAAGTTATTACCTGATAACTCCTTTTCCAGGAATCCTCCAGGATGGTGGACCCCCACCCTTACTAATGGAGGATGTTAAGTTACAAATATCAGAAGGTTAATATTTGGCAGCAAGGCAATCTTTGTACAAATTAAGGGGTAGCCTAGGGCGCCCTTTTTAAACTTGTGTGTGCACTTGTGTTTCCTGCAAGAAGATTCCGGGAAAATGAGTTATCAGAAGGGTTATACCGATACTAGTATCGGTGCCGATACCAAGCATTTGCATGATTATCGGTACTCATGCAAATGCTCCAATGCTTGATCCAATACCTGTTGTATCGGACCAGGCATCCTCAGTGTGTAGAGGAGTGTAGGGCAGCCGTGCAGGTGATCAGTGTGGAGGGGCAGTTACAAGCACCAATCCCCCCCTTATAGCCTTTCAATAAAGCAGCTGACAGCCGCTTCTCGCCCTCTCCCTCCTGTGGCTGGCAGCTGCTTTATTGAAAGGCTATACAGGAGGGATCAGCGCTTGTAACTCGCCACAACGATTACCTCCGACTGTCCCCTGTGTCCTCCTCTGTTTTCAGGTGTCCTCCTCCGGGTCCCCCTCTGTGCTCTGTGAGTCCTCCTCTGGAGAGCAGAGGAAGGAGTCGGTATATGTGTGTCAGGGACGTGCTGGTGCCCGTCGGGCGCATGAGGGGCTTTTCCAGGGCAGTTCAGCTGAATTCCCCACCGGGGGCACCGGCGCGCTCCCGCGCGCGCTAGCGCTGTTTGGCGCCAAGGACCCTTTAAAAGGTTGTCAGATGCTTTCATCAGGTGCTGTTCGTCTGCACCTGAGTTCCTGTATCCTGCCTGTTGTTATTATTTGCTATTGACCCGGCTGACTATTCTCCTGTCTCCATCCTGACCCGGCTTGCCTGACTCTGCTTATATCTTGTGACCCGTTGCCGAACTTCTGTCTGCCTGCCTGACCATTCTGTGATCATCCCTCCTGCCATATACCTGCCTGATCTGCCAAACGGACTGTCTGACTCTGCTTTGCCTGTGTCCTGTGACGCTGTTCCAGTCTGCTCTTCCAGCTCCAGGTTCTGCTGCGGCCATATCTTCTACCTGCCTGCCTGCTACCATCTACCTGCCTGCCTGCTACCATCTTCTACCTGCCTGCTTGCTACCAGCTTCTACCTGCCTGCTTGCGCAGCTCAGCCATTCCGGAAGGACGTCTTCCCAGCTCCTGCGTCAGCCACCGCAAGGACCCACACCAGGCACTTCTACCCACTGTGCTCAAGAGACCACTGTTCCCACTCCAGTGGCTCCTGAACCAGCGCTTAGGAGAGGTCTTCTTCTACCAGTCAGGTTCAACTACCAGGTACCTAACAATATGTCATTTACCGGCTCCTTCCTTGTCCGCATGTGATCACTAACTCTGTCCATTCATAGCTGAGCATTGTACACTGTGTTTATGATGCTTCAGTTAATGAATAACACATACAATAGCCAGTTTTCTCCGTTCCCAAGAAATCTTAATCAAGTGTGGAAATAGCCTGTGTCAACAGGAATCGATTCAAATGTTCTAGGTGTTGCAGCTCCCTTTAAATCCACTGGGTGGTGGACTGGAATGTGTATCAAAAATAAAGAAAGGAGAGCACACAGCCGCCCTAGTGTTTAACCGCTTAATGAAAAGGAATAAAAACGACAAAAGTTGCACTCACAATGGTAAACTTGTAATCAGCCTGGGTAATCTGAATAACACATGTGCCTCCTCTCCTGGCCTGTCCAGTGGACTCTGAGAGCTGCGCATGCAGCCAGCACCATGTGACGTCACTTCAAGCAGCAATGGAAGACAGAGAGGAGCCGAGCAGTGTAACCGTGCAATCTCCCAGGGTTACTATGACAACATGTATGGGAGCCGTGCCATCCTTCTCCAGGTGAGCTCTCGGAGCTGCTTAGCAGCACACCAGTGCTGGGAACTTTAGTTCCACCACAGCCCGGATCACCATCGCATTGGGTACAGTTCACTGGACAGGCCAGGAGAGGAGGCACACGTGTTATTCAGCTTACCCAGGCTGATTACAAGTTTACCATCATGAGTGGAACTTTCAATGTTTTTATTACTTTTCATTAAATGGTTCAACACTAGGGCGGCTGTGCGCTCTTCTTTCTTTATTTTTGCTTCAGTTTATGAATGAACATTTGCAGTTGAGGCTGCAGAGAAAGGGACTGGGGAATCTGGGTCCTCAGTCCCTTTCCCTGTCTCAAAGGGGAGATATCAGGGGTCTAAGCAGACCCCTGATGTCTCACCAAAGCAACCCCCCACGGGACTGATAAATAAAAACAAGAGAGAATAAATAATTCAAGGTTAAATTGTAAAAATAAAAAATATAAATGATAAAAAAATAAAATTGTAAAAAAATATATAAACTGACACAGTCCACGCCTCGTCAGTGCCACCTATTAGTGCCACTGTCACATGACCTTTAAAAAAAAGTATTGGTAGTCAGCATCTGTGAGTTCTTGGAAAAAGTATTAGTCTTAACTAGGGTTGCACCGATACCACTTTTTTTTTTTACCATTATCAGGTAATAAATATAGCTTTAGTTGCTCTCTAACCTGGATTGAGGCCCCCTTCCCCCACCACCTTTTCCCATATCTGTACACTCTGACCCTTTCTTGCTACATGGTATACCTTTCATGGATCTCCCCCCCCCCCCCCCCCCACAATCTAGTTAAAAAGTTGCTCCAACCTTCTGGCCATTCTCCCCTCTAATAGAGGTTCACTCTCCCCATTTAGATGCTGTCCGTCTGCTATAGAGCTGGTAACCAACCCCAAAGTTAGCCCAGTTCTCCACAAACCCAAAACCTTCCTTCTTACACCAGTTCCTCAGCCACTGGTATACCTTTCTAAGCTGCCTGCTGCCTCTCTGGTGTGGCTCAAGGTACAGGCAATACTATTATTATTAAACAGGATTTATATAGCGCCAACAGTTTAGGCAGCGCTTTACAACATGAATATTTCTGAGAATACTATCTTGGAGGTCCCTTTCTTTAATATAGCACCTAAATCCCTGAAATCATTTTTTTTAAGAACTCGCCATCTTTCTCTAACTTTGTAATTTGTACCATGACAGCTGGGTCCTCCCCAGCCGCACCCAACAATCTGTCCACAATGTGCCAAATCCGAGCGCCTGGCAATCATCATACTGTTCAGCAATCATGGTCTTTTTGACAGATTGCCCTATTTGTTCTTCCAATAACTGAGTCCCCCTACTACCAGTATCTCTCTATCCTTGCCTATAACTTTGCCCTATCCTCACTGGAGTAGTCATTTCCTTGGCAGCTAGGGGAGGTAGTCTGCTCCAGCACTGCCACTCCCAGACTGATATTCCCAACATCACTCAACCTTTATTGGAATGTATCAACTCAGGACTAGCCCCGCTAACACTCTTCCCTCTACCCTACATTCTAAGTGTAAACCAGCTACCTATTTCTGGTGCCTGCACCTCCATATCACCACCTTCCTCTATACTGGCCCCAGCCAGAACCTGACAGGACGGGTCCAAACTCCTATCCAAATTGTTGATGCTTTGTAGTGTCGCCAGGTGATTCTCCAGGTCTAGGATCTTGGCTTCCAAACAAACTCGCTCACACCTTGGACAGCAGTATTCATTGTTGAACGGATGTTCAAGTAATGTATGCATGGAGAAGTACGTGAACCGGGTCACATCACCACTCCTGTAGGACATGTTATCCATTAACATAATTGGGATACTTCAATTTTGGCGTGGAGTTCCCCTTAAAACCTCTGATATGGACTGGGGGGGGACCGCACGTCGTTTTCTTTCTTGATTTTTTTTTAATCTGTATTGCCAATTGGCAATACATTAAGCCCGCGGAGCAAGTTTAAATAAAATTTTTTCCTTTTAGAAATGTAATTTTGCTGCGGCTATGTTCTACATATCGCACAGATGCACCACTTTACAGGCAGACTGAGGGGACCCCCAGGCACGATATTTAAAGGAATATTTAATTTTTATTGTTTCACTTTAAGTACTATTTAAATCGCTGCTCCTAAAAAAAACAGTAGTTTTAAAAAAGTTTTTTTTACCCTGGGGCAGTACCCGGGTCTCAGTACACTTTTAATGGCAATAACTTGCATATAAGCCTTTAAAATTAGCATTTTTGATTTTTCATGTTCGTGTCCTATAGACTTTAATAGGGTTTGCATGTTCGCTAGAACTTTTTGCCTGTTCGCATGTTCTGGAGCGAACCAAACCAACAGGATGTTCGGCCCATCCCTACTCCTCAATACAGTGCTCTTCAGCATTCACAGCGCCCCCCCTCCCCTGCACTCACAGCACTCCTCAATATATGCAGTGCCCTCTGTACTCGGTGCCTCAAGTAATCATGGTATTCTTCAGTATTTAGGACGCCTCCAGTACCAACAATACTCCTTAGCACTCACACAGCCCACGGTACCCACAGTACTCATTACTCCCAGTACCCCCACTGCCCATAGTATCCCAGTACTCACAGTGCCCCTTATACCTTCAATACTTAGTTCTCACAGTGCCCACAGTACTCATTACTCCCAGTACCCCCAAAGCCCATAGTATCCCAGTACTCCATACACAATACTTAGTTCTCACAGTGCCCCTAGCACCCACAGTACTCTTCAGTGCCTATGGTATTCATCAATACTCACAGTGCCCACAGTATTTCTTAAATACTCACAGTACCCCTCAGCACTCACAGTGCACCCCACCCCCCATACTCCTCAGTAATCACAGTGCCCCAGTACACTTCAGTATTCGCAGTGTCCCCTGTACTAACTTACATATCACCATTAATGTCACACCACTTCCTCAAACTCAATCTTTATAAAACTGAGCTCATAATATTCTCTCCTGCCTGTGCCCCCTCCCTTGACTTCTCCATCATGATTAATAATACAACCATAAGTCCCTCCCCTCACACCAGGGTGCTAGGTGTAATCCTGCACTCTGACCTGTCCTTTCAGCCCCAAATTCATTCACAGTCCAAATCTTGTAGACCTCACCTCTGTAACCTTTCCAAAATATGCCTCTTTTTAACCATTGAAACCACTAAGCAACTTATTCACTCACCTGTTATATCTCGCCTTGATCATTGTAACTCCCTCCTCATTGGCCCACCTCTTTGCAGGCTATCCCCTCTTCATGAATGCTGCTGCCAGACTCCTCCATCTTACCAACCGTTCAGTGACCGTCACCCCTCTCTGCCAATCCCTCCACTGGCTTCCCATTTTCCATTGAATAAAATTCAAAACATTTACAATAACATACAAAGCCATTTACAACTCTGTCCTGAGCTACATTACCAATCTTGTCCCCAAATATCACCCAAACCATCCTCTCCACTCCTCCCAAGACCTCCTGATCTCTAGCTCCCTTGTCTCCTCCTCCCATGCTCCTCTCCAGAGCCTCTCCTATCCTCTGGAACTCCCTACTCCAATCTGTCTATCTCCTACTCTGTCCACAGTTAGGCGATCACTGAAAATTCATCTCTTCAGAGAAGCCTATCCTGCCTTCAGCTAGTTTCTCCCATCAGTTAATTCCTCACAGTTATTACCTTTTTTGTTCCACCAGCCCCTCCTTATTAGTTTGTAAGCTTTCAGGAGCATAGCCCTCCTAATCCTCTTGTATGGAATTGTAGTGTTGCTGTATTGTCTCCCTTTATATTGTAAAGCGCTGTGCAAACTATAGGCACTATATACGGTAGACCCTATATAATCATAATAATCACAAGTACTCCCCAGTATTCACGGTGCCCACCAATACTCTTCCGTACTCGCAGTGCCTCCAGTACTCCTCAGTACTCAACCAACCAAAACCATTGTTTTGCACATAGTGTGAACGGGCCCTTATATTACTGTGGTTGTGTCTATTATTTGGTAATTCGTGAACCCTCTGTCCATCTTTTGTGACAGCTGTGCTTTGGCCAGATGATTGCTACCAGGCTAGTGAATAAAGTAATTAAACTTAATATCCATCAATCTTTGTACAGCAATACAGAGTCTTAAGCCTCGTATGCACGATCGGATTTTCCGCAGACAAAACATCATACTTTTGTCAGAAGGGCGTTGGCCATGAACTTGTCTTGCATACAAATGGCACACAATTGTCGGGCAACAAACACGAATGTAGTGACGTACTACGTGGCTTTTCAGCTCTTTAGGACCACTCTTTGAGCACCTTCTGCTAATGTTGTGTTTGGTGAGCATTGATTCCGAGCATGCGTGTTTGTACTTTGGACTTTTGTCTGACGGACTTGTGTACACACGATCGAAAAATCTGACAAGCCTGCCAACCAATATTTGTCCGCGGAAAATCCAACAACAATTGTCCGATGGAGCATACAAACAGTTGGATTATAGGCCAACAGTCTGTCATCACACAATTCCCGGCCAAAAATCTGATCGTGTGTACAAGGCTTAAGTGCAGTCATAACGGCGCTTCATGAAGACATCTCATTATGGCTTTATTTAAACATTTCCCGACCGGCGCACGCCGATATACGTTGGCAGAATGGCACGGCTGGGCAAATGGGCGTAACTGTAATTGAATTCCCTGCCACGCCATTGCCGGGAGCTCCGTGAGTGGGGTCGCGGGTCCCGTGGGGATACCCGTGATCGCCTCACGGAGAGGACGAACGGGGAGATGCTGATGTAAACAAGCATCTCTCCATTCTGCCTAGTGACAGTGTCACAGCTAGCCCATCCCCCTTACAGTTAGAAAATACTCCCTCGTACTGACTTAACCCCTCCCCACCCCCTAGTGGTTAACCCCTTCACTGCCAGTGTAATTTACACAGGAATCAGTGCATTTTTATAGCACTGATTGCCGTATAAATGACAATGGTCCCAAATATGCGTCAAAAATGTCCAATGTGTCCGCCATAATGTCGCAGTCACAATAAAAATCGCTGATCGCCGCCATTACTAGTAAAAAAAAAATTATTAATAAAAATGCCATAAAACTATCCCCTATTTTGTAAACACTATAACTTTTGTGCAAACCAATAACCAATCAATAAACGCTTATTGCGATTTTTTTTTTTTTACCAAAAATATGTAGAAGAATATGTATCAGCCTAAACTGAGGAAAAAACATTTTTTTAAATTCTTTTTTGGGGATATTTATTATAGCAAAAAGTAAAAAATAATGCTTTTTTTCAAAATTGACGCTATTTTTTTGTTTATAGCGCAAAACATAAAAAACACAGAGGTGATCAAATACCACCAAAAAAAAGATCTATTTGTGGGGAAAAAAAGGACATCAATTCTGTTTGGGAGCCACATTGCACGACCGCGCAATTGTCAGTTAAAGCGACGCAGTGCCGAATCACAAAAAGTGCTCTGGTCAGGAAGGGGGTAAATTCTTCCGGGGCTGAAGTGGTTAAAAAGTCTGATATTCTTTTAAAAGAAAACCTTAAGATGCCAACAAAATGAGTGTATTTTTAAACAAAATATCAAACAATCTGTCCAAACAGGAGTTCTTTGCCACTATCCATTGTGCGCACCAGCATGTTTTTGCAGTGGAGGCAGATTTTTTTTTTTTTTTCAAACATTGCACTTAAATGCATCTCGTTTGCTAAATATGGGCTTTTGAAGTCAATTTTTTATGGAGAGGAAAAGAACACTGCAATTAGGCATTTAATATTCTCTTTCTGTGTTTTACCTTCATTTTTTTTTTTTTTTAGGTAGGAGCAGGGTATCTTCAATTTTCTTAGAGACGTAAAGAGACTGATGCACGCTAAAGCAAGTATATTTAAAAAGAGAACAAATACAATATTTCAGTGCTGCACTGTTTAATCCACATAGTCTTATACTTTGGTTCTGTTGTTTTCATCTTCTCTGTACAATTTTCAGAGGCTGAATCAGGCAACCATTTCTACTCATACATTGAAAAATGTCCTTGGTAAACTGAGATGGAATGCCTGCTATGCTCCAGAGTGGTGCAGGTTCACTCCAAGTTCATGCCTTATGAAGATGATGTATTTAACTGTAACCTGATTAACTGCCATCCAGTTTAAGTGTTTTTCAAACTAATGGTGTAGCAAAATTAAACACAGGAGATAAGCTCACATACCTAACTGTGGGTGTTAAGAGTGATCCACTGACTGTACTGTAATTTTAAAATACATTGTATATTATGATGTAATCGTTTCTATAGTATAATTTGACCATATCCGTTGCTTTTTCACACATAATTAGGTAAAGTGCATACAATTAAGGAGGCTGGTTCTTGTAGTCTCAATAAACCGGACTTAAAGCTTAATGTTGAGGTGCATGTCCAGTAAATGGTGTTTAATGGATAATCTGATATTTATTTATACAAGCATCCATATGTTTTGCCAATGTATTTATGTACCTACAATTTTATCATTATATGATCATTTAAAGATAAAGATTCAGGTAATTTAGGCTTCTTGTAATAATAGTGGGTTGGTAGTTTGAAAGTGACACATCATGGAATACAGCTGTTTATAGACCTGTCACCTGTGCTTCTCCATATCTTGGACAGCTGATAAGTAAAAGTAACTTCTACTGCAGCTTTGATATGAAGTATTATAAGGTGTTAATCAATAGAACTGAAATTTGTAAATTAGAAAATCTCATGCCTTCAAACGTAGGTGATTAAATGTCCTGGATAGCAACAGCAAGAAATACTTCCAAGGCTACAGATAGTAGTGCAAAATAATCACTGGTGCATAATTCATGACATGTAACCTGTAAAAAAATTTAAATCACCGCCTATGGAGATTTTTAAGTACCGAAGTTTGGCGCCATTCCACGAGTGTGCGAAATTTTAAAGCGTACCCTGTTAGGTATCTATTTACTTGGCGTAACATCATCTTTCACATTATACAAAAAAATTGGGCTAACTTTTGTGCTTTTTCTTTTTTATATTCATGAAACAGCTTTTTTTCCCAAAAAAGTGTTTGAAAAATTGCTACGCAAATACCGTGTGACCTAAAAAGTTGCAACGACCACCATTTTATTCCCTAGGGTGTCTGCAAATATATATATATATATACATATATATTTGGGGGTTCTAATTAATTTTCTAGCAAAAAAAAAAAATATGATTTTTACATGTAGGAGAGAAGTTTCAGAATTGGCCTGGATGGCAAGTGGTTAATTACCATAAGTTAGTAATATACAAATAATTATTATATATTGTTTTTAAGGAAATTTACTATATTTTCAAAAACTGTACTCAAGCAAGTGGCTTAATGGACAAATTACTGAAGTTTGAAGTTATAACTTCAAACCAGTAATTTCACAGTAAATAGATAAATAATAAATTATGTTTTAATCAAGCTAAATCATATATTATTATGCTATATGTTATAACAGTACCTTTTCAACAGGCAGTAGATGCTCATTCTCTCTCTTAACTGTGTGAGAAAAACATGGGATTGTGGGTAAATCTTATACCCTTAAACCTGTTCTTTTTCCTTCTAGTTAAAAGGGCTGGGCTGAAAGGAACACATGCTGGTTTTAGACACATGCCCCCTTCTATGGCACTGCAGTGAGAGGCGAGCCTCCACTGCAGCATTTTTATTGGACAGCTTGTTCCAATGGTGCCTTACCATTGGTCCAAGGCTCCAAGCTGCCCATTAACCACTTGAGCCCCGGACCATTATGCTGCCTAAAGACCAGAGGTCTTTTTCCAATTTGGCACTGCGTCGCTTTAACTGCTAATTGCGCGGTCATGCAATGCTGTACCCAAACGAAATTTGCATCCTTTTCTTCCCACAAATAGAGCTTTCTTTTGATGGTATTTGATCACCTCTGCAGTTTTTATTTTTTGCGCTATAAACGGAAAAAGACCGAAAATTTTGAAAAAAAATGATATTTTCTACATTTTGTTATAAAAAAAAATCCAATAAACTAAATTTTAGTCATACATTTAGGCCAAAATGTATTCGGCCACATGTCTTTGGTAAAAAAAATGTCAATAAGCGTATATTTATAGGTTTGCGCAAAAGTTATAGCGTCTACAAACTAGGGTACATTTTCTGTAATTTACACAGCTTTTAGTTTATGACTGCCTATGTCATTTCTTGAGGTGCTAAAATGGCAGGGCAGTACAAAACCCCCCCAAATGACCCCATTTTGGAAAGTAGACACCCCAAGAAAATTGCTGAGAGGCGTGTTGAACCCATTGAATATTTATTTTTTTTTTGTCCCAAGTGATTGAATAATGACAAAAAAAAAATATATATATTTACAAAAAGTTGTCACTAAATGATATATTGCTCACGCAGGCCATGGGCCTATGTGGAATTGCACCCTAAAATACATTCAGCTGCTTCTCCTGAGTATAGGGATACTACATGTGTGGGACTTTTTGGGAGCTTAGCCGCGTACGGGGCCCCGAAAACCAAGCACCGCCTTCAGGATTTCTAAGGGTGTAAATTTTTGATTTCACTCTTCACTGCCTATCACAGTTTCGGAGGCCATGGAATGCCCAGGTGGCACAAAACCCCCCCAAATGACCCCATTTTGGAAATTAGACACCCCAAGCTATTTGCTGAGAGGCATGGTGAGTATTTTGCAGCTCTTTTGTTTTTGAAAATGAAGAAAGACAAGAAAAAACATTTTTTTTTTCTTTTTTCAATTTTCAAAACTTTGTGACAAAAAGTCAGGTCTGCAAAATACTCACTATACCTCTCACCAAAATAGCTTGGGGTGTCTACTTTCCAAAATGGGGTCATTTGGGGGGGTTTTGTGCCACCTGGGCTTTCCATGGCCTCCGAAACTGATAGGCAGTGAAGAGTGAAATCAAAAATTCACGCCCTTAGAAAGCCTGAAGGCGGTGCTTGGTTTTCGGGGTCCCGTACGCGGCTAGGCTCCCAAAAAGTCTCACACATGTGGTATCCCCGTACTCAGGAGAAGCAGCAGAATGTATTTTGGGGTGTAATTTCACATATTCCCATGGCATGTTTGAGCAATATATCATTTAGTGACAACTTTTGTGCAAAAAAAAAAAAAAAATTTGTCTTTCCCGCAACTTGTGTCGCAATATAAAATATTCCATGGACTCGACATGCCTCTCAGCAAATAGCTTGGGGTGTCTACTTTCCAAAATGGGGTCATTTGGGGGGGTTTTGAACTGTCCTGGCATTTTATGCACAACATTTAGAAGCTTATGTCACACATCACTCACTCTTCTAACCACTTGAAGACAAAGCCCTTTCTGACACTCATTGTTTACATGAAAAAGTTATTTTTTTTTGCAAAAAAATTACTTTGAACCCCCAAACATTATATATTTTTTTAAAGCAAATGCCCTACAGATTAAAATGGTGGGTGTTTCATTTTTTTTTTTCACACAATATTTGCGCAGCGATTTTTCAAACGCATTTTTTTGGGGAAAAAACACACTTTTTTAAATTTTAATGCACTAAAACACACTATATTGCCCAAATGTTTGATGAAATAAAAAAGATGATCTTAGGCCGAGTACATGGATACCAAACATGACTTGCTTTAAAATTGCGCACAAACGTGCAGTGGCAACAAAATAAATACATTTTTAAAAGCCTTTAAAAGCCTTTACAGGTTACCACCTTAGATTTACAGAGGAGGTCTACTGCAAAAATTACTGCCCTCGATCTGACCTTCGCGGCGATACCTCACATGCATGGTGCAATTGCTGTTTACATTTGACGTCAGACCGCCTCTTGCGTTCGCCTTAGCTTGCTTTTTTATCTTATTTTTAAACTGGTCCTTTCTTTTTTTTTTTAATCATTTTTATTGTTATCTCGGGGAATGTAAATATCCCCTATGATAGCAATAGGTAGTGACAGGTACTCTTTTTTGAAAAAATTGGGGTCTATTAGACCCTAGATCTCTCCTCTGCCCTCAAAGCATCTGACGACACCAAGATCGGTGTGATAAAATGCTTCCCCAATTTCCCAATGGCGCTATTTACATCCGGCGAAATCTAAGTCATAAAATGCTCGTAGCTTCCGGTTTCTTAGGCCATAGAGATGTTTGGAGCCACTCTGGTCTCTGATCAGCTCTATGGTCAGCTGGCTGAATCACCGGCTGCATTCTCAGGTTCCCTGTTGAGACAGGAGAGCCAGAGAAAAACACGGAAGACGGTGGGGGGGGGGGCATTCCCTCCCACGGCTTGTAAAAACAGTCTAGAGGCTAATTAGCCACTAGGATTGCTTTTACATGAAAGCCGACCGCTGGCTGAAAAGAATGATACCAAGATAATACCTAAACCTGCAGGCATCATTCTGGTATAACCATTCAAAGTCGTGAATGTCGTACCTGAAGACAAAAAAATGGTTAACAATAAAGCACAGTAAACGGTAAAGTATAAAAAATTGCATACCTGAAAAGCAAACATGATAAAACATAATAACAATAAAACACTGCAGAATAGAATACAGTAAAAAAGAGCAGAACAATAGAGAGAGAGAATAGAGAGAGAGAGAGAACAATGAAACGACAACTATTTTTTTTTATTTTATATATTTTTTTTTTTTTTTACACTTTTTTTGTAACTAACTTTTATAACGGTAACCGGTTCCAGGTTCGGGTCTCTCAAAATGCGATGGCATCTTGGGAGACCCTGTGAAAGTGTGCCTAGTCTGTACAATGCTGTACCCTACGCTAATACTCAACTAATGAATGGTAGCGTTCAAAACATTCACCAATGCAAAGACCAGGATTGTCAGGACAGGAGGGACAATAATAGCGGGTGTCACGCCTATATCTGCGCTTGCTGCAGACACAATATCTTTTTTGGGGGGGTTCGTTGGGTAGGGGTACTGGGGAGGACATAAAGAAAATGCCTCTCATGCAGCCGACTGCATTTGGTTGGGGATGTGAATGGGGGAAGTACGGGCGCTGCAGAAGCGGTGGGTTCCCAATTAGGATTGGCGAATGCAGCAGGAAGGGCATTATGGGCACGACGGGCCTGTGTTTGTCTTCTTGGTGGCAGCGGGACACTACTTGTGCTTGCCACCTCACCAGCTTGAACTGCACTTATGGGACTCGCCACGTCACCAAGTGTTACTGCAGTGCTGGTTTGACTACGACTGGGGTGTACTAGGCCGCTGGCGCTTGCTAGTTCAATAAAAAGCTACAAAAAAAACTGTTAGCGATCGGAGGGATCAGGCCTGACTCTGCGAACGCTGCAGTTATGCGTTAAGTGTTTTGTAAGTGACAGTGATCGATCGATACTGCACTTGGGTGGGCTGGGCCGGGCGGAGGGGCAAAATGCAGGTGCTAGCAGGTATCTGGGCTGATCCCGCTAACACTGCGTTTTTGGGAACCCTAAACTGCTGGGGACGCTAGTATAGATCTGATCGGATCAGATATTGATCCGTTCAGATACTATACCACTAAGGGAGGCGTATGCTGCAGGCGTGGGTGTTAGCGGTACTGGCGCTAATCTGACGCTGCTTGGGGCTGGTGCTTGCCAGTTCACCAAAATACTACCAAAAAAACTGTTAGCGATCGCAGGGATCAGGCCTGACTCTGCGAACGCTGCAGTTATGCATTTAGTGTTTTGTAAGTGTCAGTGATCGATCGATACTGCACTTGGGTGGGCTGGGCTGGGCCGGGCGGAGGGGCAAAACGCAGGTGCTAGCAGGTATCTGGGCTGATCCCGCTAACACTGCGTTTTTGGGAACCCTAAACTGCTGGGGACGCTAGTATAGATCTGATCGGACCAGATATTGATCCGTTCAGATACTATACCACTAAGGGAGCTGTACGGTGCGTGCGTGGGTGTTAGCGCTACTGGCGCTAACCTGACGCTGCCTGGGGCTGGTGCTTGCCAGTTCACCAAAATGCTACCAAAAAAACTGTTAGCGATCGCAGGGATCAGGCCTGACTCTGCGAACGCTGCAGTTATGTGTTTAGTGTTTTGTAAGTGACAGTGATTGATCGATACTGCACTTGGGTGGGCTGGGCAGAGGGGCAAAACACAGGTGCTAGCAGGTATCTGGGCTGATCCCGCTAACATTGCGTTTTTGGGAACCCTAAACTGCTGGGGACGCTAGTATAGATCTGATCGGAACAGATATTGATCCGTTCAGATACTATACCACTAAGGGAGGCGTATGCTGCGTGCGTGGGTGTTAGCGGTACTGGCGCTAATCTGACGCTGCCTGGGGCGACGCATATCACCGCCGGGCGATCAGGGGGCTAAACCTTTATTCGGTAATAAACGGCGGGTGCCCTGACATTATAAAAAATAAACAAACTAACCAGCGTCACCCGTAACAGTTAAACGGTGATCAGTGGTGAAAGGGTTAACTAGGGGGCCATCAAGGGGTTAAAACATTTATTCGGTAGTATATGGGGGTCCCTGACGCTATAAAATGCTGACGGCGAACCTAAATATTTAGGTCCCTAACTAGCGTCACCAGCGACACTAATACAGCGATCAGAAAAATGATCGCTTAGCGACACTGGTGACAGGGGGTGATCAAGGGGTTAAAACTTTATTAGGGGGAGTTAGGGGGGTATCCTAGACCTACAGGGGGCTAATACTCACTGTCCCAACACTGTAACTGTCACAAACTGACACCAATGCAGTAATCAGAAAAAAAAAAACTGCTGGTGTCAGTTTGTGACGGGGGGGGGGGTGATGGGGGGGGGATCGGGGGGCGATCGGGGGGGGGGGGGGGATCGGGGTGTTTTGTGTGCCTGGCATGTTCTACTGTGTTGTGTAGTGTTGGTGCACTCACATACCTGTCTTCTCTCCTCGGGCCGGAACGGAAATTACCGAGCCGAGGAGAGATGACATCATTTCCTTTGCTGCTGTTTAGCATACAGCAGCAAAGGAATGATTCGATTGGCCGGCGGCGATCGCGAGGGGGGGGGGCCACGAACGGATGGCCTCCCCCTCACCTCCGATCGCCGTGGGACAAAAGACGACCGCCTTGGGCACCGGGGGGGGGTCCGATCGGACCCCCCACCCGCGGAAGGCAAATCACGTATATGTACGTGATTTTGCCTGTCCGTGCCACCTTGCCGACATACATCGGCGTGAGGCGGTCGTCAAGTGGTTAAGCTTGGTGCTTCTGACAAGAAGTGAGGAGAGGCACTGTGAGCTCATCCTCTCAGTCTGCTGCAAACAGAGTGTGCCAGCTTGTATTTAAACTGGCTGCTCTGTATGTAGCTTCTGACAGGATCCACAAGAAGCCCCATATCTCCGGAACTATAGGTGGCAGGAGATACGGGGTGGTGGGGTAGGACTTCAGCTACCTACCCACCAAATTTGGGGTCTCTGTGACCCCAGTTCGCTGAGCTCTTACCTTTAAAGCTTGATTTTGTTTTTTTTTGTTTTTTTTTTACGCACCTGCCTTCCCTGACTGCACGTCCCTGATTGGTACGGGTTACAGTAAATGGTAGGTTTGAGCATAAATGAGCATACAGAAGGTAGGTTCAGACACAGTCTGCTAGACAGTATAATCCCTATGCCACAGTATCTTAGAATAGAGTGCTGTACCACTAGACTGGAATCAACACATAAATCAGCAGTAAACCGTGCAAATAAGCATTAACTGCAATGTGAATAATAATACTATAACTAGTCTAGAGTGCACTCAAGTAAAATGGCTAGGATCTGGTGCAGTTTCCACTGAGAGGTACCTCTTAGCATGAGCAATAGGTAAAGGTCATGCTAAGAGTTAGAAGCTGTAAAGGGGGCAGTCTTTAGTCCAAACTCTTCAGCCAGCTAGCATTGGGGCCCAGTTGTAACATTGATGCACACAAGAATAGCCCCAGTCCAACCTGCAGGCAGTAAATGAGGCTACTGGATGGCTGTATGGTCACTTCCCGAAGGGGTCAGTCTCTCTCTAGCAGCATATAGTAAATCCCCACAGCAGCAGCTTACCCATCCCAACGATTTTGCAACTCACCATGACACCGATGACTCTTGTCTGTCAGCACCCCCGAACTCAGAACTCCGGATCCTGCTCAGGCCATCGATATGCAGCAGTGGGGGTGCCTAACGGACAGCGATGTCTCCCTACTATCAGCAGGGGCATGCTTCCACTTATATGAGTAAGTCTTTACAGCTAAAAAAAACATAACAAATGTGTAAAAACCATATAATTTGCTTTTGCATCCTAGTACAGTTAAGATGATGTCTTATTGTTTTCTGACTGTAAACCATTGCTTTTCATACTTTTTTTGTCTTGTATCGTTGTTGAATTGTAAGGTATTATAAAAATAGGTCAAAATTGTATCAAGTATTCCTGAACAGTCGATGATGGCAGATGCACTCCAAAAAAGCTCCTCATGACTCTTGCATATGAGCTAGCCTCTAGTAAGAAGGACAAGCATTCTACTTTTTCTGTTTCTCTTCATTCTCTTGATCCCTGAGATACCACTTTGGCAAGAAGAAGATGGGAACAAAGCGTATTTCCCCAGCTTGACCCTGTTCTCTTCTGGGTCATTGATCCAAGATGATGCCTGTTTCTCGGTGCTAAACCATGCTTGATGAAGGTCAGAAAGTCATCTTTCCATCCCTTCTGCTGCCTGAAACAGATACAACTTGAGTTGTTTACATTCATGAAGAACTTAAAGCCCCCATCATCAAGATCACAAATAAAGTGGTTGTAAAGAATGAAGGTTTTTCACCTTCATACATTCTGTGCATGAAGAATAAAAAACCAGTGTGCAGCGCCTCTGCCCCCCCCCCAATACTTACCTAAGCTCCCGCTGCTGTCAATCACAGCCAGTGAAGTGTGGGGCAGAGCTGAGCCGCACTCTCTGTACCTTATGTACCCCCATAGCAAGTGAAAGGGGCCCAGAGCGCTACCAGAGGACCCGAGGAGCAGGGCTGCTCTGTGCAAAACCACTGCACAGAGTAATGTTTATTTGTTTTTTTCTTAATTTTCCTTTTATAAACGCTTTACCTCATGAAGATGATTCTTTTCTTTAAAGTGGATGTAAACCCGATTCATGAAACTTGAGCTGGGCACATATATCTGTGGCCTTTTCTTATCTCTCTCCAAAGCACTAAGTCCCGTGTGTTTCTTTTGTCCCGTAGCCCTATAATCAGTCTGATAACTTCTGACATTCTCTGACACAGGAGATAAAAGCAGCCTGAAGTTTGTGTTGTGGGAGGTTGCTATAAATAGATTAGCAGAGCGCTGCTTGATTCAGAGCAAAGCTCTGCACATTACTTTATTCCTTTGCCAATGTGGAGTGGGGTGTGTGCCTTTCCTCCAATCAGCTGTCTTGGCTGTATGCAAATAATCCACTCCCAGTGCTGAACAGGAAAAGAAAATCTGCAAAACAATGTGCACTTTCTAAAGAATATATAAAGATGAAGACAGCAGATATACATGTAAAACTTATGTAGGGAGATTTGTTTCATCTCTGTGTATCATCTGAGGCTGTTCACTTCACTGGGTATATGTGTGGGTTTACATCCTCTTTAACCACTTGCCGCCCGCCCTATTGCCAAATGACGGCAGCAAAGTGGTTTGATATTCCTGACCGGACGTCATATGACGTGATCAGGAATATCGAGGCCGCTGCGCGCCCCTGGGGGCGCGCATCGCGGCGATCATTGTTGCGGGGTGTCAGTCTGACAATCTGCAACACCGATCTAGGTAAAGAGTCTCCGACGGAGACTCTTTACCACGTGATCAGCCGTGTCCAATCACGGCTGATCACGATGTAAATAGAAAGAGTCGGTGATCGGATTTTCCTCACTCTCATCTGACAGATGCGAGTAGAGGAGAGCCGATCGGCTGCTCTCCTGACAGGGGGGGTCTGTGCTGATTGTTTATCAGCACAGCCCCCCCTCGGATCCTACCCAGGACCACCAGGGAAGCTGCCCAGGACCACCAGGGAAGCGATCCACACTGGACCACCCGGTATGCCCCTAGACCCCCAGGGAAATGCCACTGTGTGCCCAGGCAGCTGCCAATCTGTGCCCAGGCAGCTGCCAATCAGTGCCCACTTCAATGCCTACCACTGCCAGTGCCACCACGGATGCTCATCAGTGCCACGTATCAGTGCCCAGCAGTGCCGCCTATCAGTGCCACCCTATCAGTGCCCAGCAGTGCCGCCTTTCATTGCCCATCACTGTCGCCTATCAGTGCCACCCATCAGTGCCCATCAGTGCCGCCTATCAATGCCCATCAGTGCTGCATATGAGGGCCACCCATCAGTGCCACCTACCAGTGTCCATCAGTGCCGCATATCAGTGCCCGCTCATTGGTGCCATCTCATCGGTGCCACCGTATCAGTGCCTGTCAGTGCCCATCAGTGAAAGAGAAAACTTACTTATTTACAATTTTTTTTAACAGAAACAAAAGCAAAACTTTTATTTTTTTCAAAATTTTCGGTATTTGTTTAGCAAAAAATAAAAACTGCAGAGGTGATCAAATACCACCAAAAGAAAGGTCTATTTGTGGGAACAAAATGATAAAAATTTAGTTTGGGTACAGTGTAGCATGACCGCGCAATTGTCATTCAAAGTGCGACCGCACTGAAAGCTGAAAATTGGTCTGGGCAGGAAGGTGTCTAAGTGCCCTGTATTGAAGTGGTTAAGCTTGTGAATAGACATTTAAGACTATAATATAGATGATAGAATAGCAGTGGCAAATTTTATTAAAGCCAAATAAGTAGCATTGCCTAACCTGAAAGCCTTACCGCCCTACTTGGAAAGGAGCTAAAACTTTACATCCACAACACTGTTCCAAGGATTTCTTCCTGCCTTTATAAAAACTTGAATTAATTAGGCCTTGGACCCAAAGTGGCAAAAAAGACCAGCGTGAAATATATTAATCTACTATCAAAGAATAGATATCATCTTTCAAGCAGCACAAAATAAACAGAATTATAATTTCGATGTCCATGACATTTTAGCTTAATGACTATACCAAAGGGAGGGATGCTGAAACTATGGGGTTGATTTACTAAAAGCAAATCTACTCTGCATTACAAGTGCACTGCAAGTGTACTTGGAAGTGCATTCACTGTAAATCTGAGGGGAAGATCTGAAATCAGGGGAAGCTCTGCTGATTTTATCATCCAATCATGTACAAGCAAAAATGCTGTTTTTTATTTTCCTTGCATGTCCCCCTCGGATCTACAGCTACTGCACTTCCAAGTGCACTTTTAGTGCAAAGTGGATTTTCCTTTAGTAAATAAACCACACTATATCACTACACTACAATCACTACAGTTCCTCTTTAAACATATTGACAAAACACATGCAATCTGCACTGCCAAAGAGAAACAGGAACAGCTACAATCTCTAAAGTTTATCCATCCAAGAGATTAAACCACAAATGAATTGCAAGAAATCTCAAAACCATTGACCATCTGGCCCCCTCCAGAATAAAACTTTAGCCTATGCTGTTTCACAATTACCTGATGCATTACTTTGGTTCACCTTCCCATTAATTTATTAAATCTAGATTGTTATCTTTATATATGCAAATGCACTTTTAATTACTGCATGACAAATACTATACTGAATATCCCATGGTGCTTACATTTGGTTGTGGATAAATGCTACAAGATGGCCATTTTTTCACCCCTAAGCTCACTGACAGAAACAAGTATTTATATTTAAGTTATAAGTCCAGCCAAAACTTTTTTTTAGTTTTGTATGGAGTAGCATAGTTTAGGAACTCATGGTGGGTTTTTACTGCTATCTGCAGATCTTTTAGGGACACTTATTCTCATGGTGGCCAGGGTTATACATTATCAAACATGAAGTACGGAAAAATCTGCTAAACAGATAGTCTAGTCTTCTCTTACTCTATTGAAAATGTAATTTCTGTCTGTTCTGCTGCTGGGGGGGGGGGGTTCTTGGAGCCCCTGAATAAAAGTGCAATTACAATTAACTAAATATTATTGATTACTATGTCCATTTACACCTGTCTGCTCTTATGCCTCGTACACACGGTCGGATTTTCCAACGGGAAATGTTCGATGTGAGCTTGTTGTTGGAAATTCCAACTGTGTGTATGCTCCATCGGACATTTGCTGTCGGAATTTCCGCCAACAAATGTTTGAGAGCAGGTTCTCAAATCTTCCGACAACAAAACTTGTTGTCGGAAATTCCGAGTGTGTGTACACAATTTCGACGCACAAAAGTTCACGCATGCTCGGAATCAAGCAGAAGAGCCACACTGGCTATTGAACTCCATTTTTCTCGGCTCGTCATACGTGTTGTACATCACCGCGTTCTTGACGTTCGGAATTTCCGACAACATTTGAGTGATCCTGTGTATGCAAGACAAGTTTGAGCCAACATCCTTCGGAAAAAAATCCACAGTTTTGTTGTCGGAAAATCCTATCTAGTGTACAGAGCATTAGACTTGCATTGAACTTCCATTTAGGTCCTTCTGAAAAACTGACAGGTGGACCTGATTGGAGCACGTGTGTGAAAAGGACCTTATATGAAATTAAATGTATTTTAAAATACAAGCAGTGTAGGTCCATGAATTTGAGCTAGTATCAGCTTGTTGCAGTCCCTGTATAGCAGAGCTGCTATACCACTTTTGCCTACAAGCCTTACTATAGGCTACCATGAATTTCTCCTAAACTTGCATAGTTTAGGAGATATTCACTGTACACGCATGTGCCGACATCATCGGCACATGCGCACTGAAGAGACGGCTTGTGTGTGCCGTTTCTTCAGCTAGTGTGCCGTTACCAGCGGCTCCCGTCCAGGAGCCAGCGATACCCGGAAGTAATTCTGGGAGACATGTCGCCGGCAAAACCGGTGTGCCTGGAATGCTGCAGGGGCTTCAATCTAAGGTAAGTATATCATAATGAGCTAGCATGCTATGCATACTAGCTCATTATGCCTTTGCCTTGCAGGTGTTTTTTTTGTTTTTTTTTGTCCCCATGGGTTTACAACCACTTTAAAGAATGAGAAAGCAGACTGACAGAGAGATGATCTCATCACTTTGCTGCTTCTACTTCACTGTTAGGGATGAGCTTGATGTTCAGGTTGAACATAAGTTCGACTTGAACATTGGGTGTTCGCCCGTTTGCCGAAGAGCGAACATTATAGAGCATTCACGGCAAATTAGAGCGCCGTGGAACGCGCCATAATGCACTGCAAGATCGCAGTGCTTTGGTGTATGATGATTGGCCAAAGCATGCACCTGACCTGCATGCTTTAGCCAATCACAGTTCTCTCTGCTAAGAGAGCCATAATTGGCCAAAGGCAGGGTGCCTTTGTCCAATCATGGCTCAGGGGGACTAAGTCGATGCCCCACACTATATATATATATAAGGCTGCTTACATGGCAGCCATGTGTAGTGTTGTTGGTGTGGACAGAGAGATGGCTTGATTTAGATTAAGCAGGCAGGTTATTCAGTTAGTGGCAGTGTATTTGATATAGATATATATATATATATACCCTGTATTTAGCATAGACTGTATATTCAGTGTTTACTCGATATTCAGTCAGTGCAGGTAGTGTATTCACATATATACTCTGCATTCAGTGTAGCCTATATCTACAGTGCATTCTGTGGTGTACTGTTTCTAATACACTACAGACGGTGTACACAGTATCTAATACAGTGTGTACAGTTTCTATTACACTTCTGGTGGTGTACACAGTGCACAATACAGCGCAGCTGTAGTATAGTTGCTAATACAGTGCAGGCGTTGTATACAGTATCTAATACAGTGTGTACAGTTTCTACTACATTTCTGGTGGTGTACACAGTACACAATACAGTGCAACCGTAGTACACTTTACACAGTATCTAATACAGTATATACAGTTTCTACTACACTTCTGGTGGTGTACACAATACAGTGTAGTGTGGTGTTGCAAAACAAAATATACATCATGTCCGGAAGGCCACCAAGGAGAGGCAGACACTCACAGGCCACTAAAAGAGGGCAAGCAGCCTCTGTGTCTACAGTCAGCAGTGCTGGTTGTAGACATGATGCATCCTCTGCAGGTGGCTGTGGGGCACACTTATCCTTTTTTTCTGCTGCTGGCCACGTTTTTGAGCCAGAACATGCAGAAGAGTTGGTGAAGTGGATAACAAAGCTGCCCTCATCCTTTGTCACCCAGGCTCAGAGTAGTTTGCTCTGCAACGCAGCTGCCAAAGTGGCCTATTCCAAGGGTTCCGCAGGTGCAGGGTGCTGCTGACTCCCCGCTGACTTTTAAAAGTTCCTTGGTGTGGACCTTTTTTGACACGTGTGCAGCAGATCACACCATTGCTGTTTGCAACCTATGTCTGAAGCAGATCAAACGTGGCCAGAACAGAAGCCGCTTGGGCACCACATGCTTGACCAGACATATGACAACCTGCCATGCAGTCCGTTGGCAACAGCACTTGAAAGACCCACATCAAAGAAAAAGGCGGACTTCTCCTTGCTCCTCATCTGGGATCTCCAACCCTTCTATACCTCCAGTCCTCTCAAAAACCTGCACTGAGAGAAATTAAGGTATAGCAATAGGTGTCTCAAGTACTTGCAGCCAATCTGCTAGCAGTACACCACCGTTTGATTTTAGCAGGCAAATTTCCCTACCCCAGTTGCTGAAACTGGGGTAGGGAAAAAAGAAATTTGGTCCCAGACATCCACATGTTCAGCGTCTAAATGCTAGCCTGGCCAAATTGCCAGCACTGTAACTGCTTTCCTTTCAGCTGGTAGACTCTGTCCCCTTTCGTGAATTTGTGGAATGTGCTGTACCTCAGTGGCAGTTTCCAAAATGCCATTTCTTTTTCACGGCAGGCCATTCCGGCTCATTACCGGCATGTGGAAGGCAATGTTTTGGCCTTGTTGGACAGGGCAGTCAGCAGTAAGGTGCATATTACCGCTGCCTCATGGTCCAGCAGGCATGGGCAGGGACGTTACCTTTCCTTCACGGCACACTGGGCAACTCTGCTGGCAGCTGGGAAGGATGAAGGATAGGGTGCAGTATTGTTGGAGCTTGTTCCGCCAGTTGTGATTCTGCCACAGCTCTCTTCTCCACCCCCTCCTCTTCCTCTATGGCCTCTTCTGCAGATTTGTCCTCCAAACCAGCGGTGCTCCGTAAGCGTTCAAGGGGCTACGCAAGCAGTCAGGCAAAAAGATACCATGCGGTTCTTGAGTTGGTCTGCTTAGGGGACAGGAGCCACACTGGGGCAGAGATTCTGTCAGCTCTGCAGGGGCAGGCTCAGAGGCAGTTGACGCCACGCCAGCTTTAGCCAGGAATGGTTGTATGAGACAATGGCACCAACCTTCTCTCCGCCCTCCAACAGGAACACTTAACCCATGTTCCATGTTTGGCACACGTCCTGAATTTGGCGCAGCGGTTCTTGAGCAGGTACCCAGGCTTACAGGATCTCCTGAGGCAGGCTAGAAAAGTCTGTGGTAATTTCCACCGGTTATACAATGCTAGTGCTCGGCTGGCTGACATTCAAAGGGAATGCAACCTGCCCACCAACCGCCTAATTTGTGACATGCCCACCAGGTGGAACTCAACGTTGGCAATGCTGCAGCAGCTGCACACACAGCAGAGGACCATCAATGAGTACCTGTGCAAGTATGGCACCAGAACAGGGGAGCTTGGCTTCTTTTCATCATGCCAGTGGTTACTGATCAAGGATGCATGCGCTGTCCTGTCACCATTTGAGGAGGCCACAAGGATGGTGAGCAGCAACAATGCATGCATCAGTGACACTGTCCCTCTAGTCTTCCTGTTGGAACACATGCTTCATGGAATCATGGACAGGGCACTTGGGGCAAAACAGCTGGAGGAAGAGGAGGACTTCCTTACCTCTCGAGCCCCCCTTTATCCAGATAACATTCCTGCAGGCCCACCAAACACACAGGAAGAAAAGGAGGAGGAGGATTGTGTCAGCATGGATAACACTCAGCAGCAGTCTTTAAGGGATGGTTTTCAGTCCCCAGAAACCCAAGGAGTTGTACGTGGCTGGGAGGAGGTAGTTGCGGCCTCCCTGATTCTGCAAAGCCTGTGAAAGGACCCTAGGATTTGTGGTATCAAGGGATCATTACTGGCTGGCAACCCTTCTTGATCCACGTTACAAGGGTAAGGTTGCAGAACTCATTCTGCCTTCGCAGAGGGAGCAGTGGATGTGTCTTGTACCTGGTCGGAGTCTGAAGTGACGAGGTCAGCCTCCCTTGTATCTCCAGCCGGGTCCTGCTGAGGGTGGAGACAAAAGGAACCAAGGGACAGGTGGAACACGAGTGCCTGCAGATGTAGCCTTGGAAGCTTGAAGCAGAGGATGCGATTCTTGGAAGGCAGAAAGTCGCAGCAGGTCGAAAGGATGTGGTTACAGATACCCGGGAGGTGGAGTAGAGCCAAACAGAAGGCAGGAGCGTAGTCACAAGGATAGTCGGGTTCGGTAGCAGGCGGGCAGCAAGGTACAAAGATATCAGGCAGGAGCAAGGTCAAATAGGAATCTGGGATCAGGAACCAATAATCAGAAGTGTAGGAGAGTCCAGCAGCAAGGTCATGGAAAGCCAAGGTTCAGCAACGGATAACAGGCAGGTAACAACAGGATACAGGTTCGGGAACAGCTGAAGATCAGTCAGCATCTGTCTGAAGTCAGTGCGCCCCTTAAATAGGCCATCTGGTGCCAAAGGGAAGCGTGGACGTGCTCCTACGGATGTGCACACTCCTTTGTACACCCGCATTGGCGCATCTGCGAACTGGCGAGTTCTTTATGTGCACGCGAGTGCGCCGGAAGCTCAACTACAATTCTCTTACAGGATTAAACATCTTCAGGAGACCTTGAAGAAAGGTTTGTGCGATGCATTTCCAGACCCTGGGAGGTTATAATTTCCTGGTGCTGGACAACGTGTTGCTGAGGCTTCATTCAGTCAGAGGAAGAGTGGTGGAGAAGGTGGCCGGCTGACCGATGCCTTTAAACAATTTTTCAGTCCTCAGCGCCAAGGTCTGATCGGTTCAAGCAACCATCACCAGCGTCTGCATTACATGGTACAGGAATATCTAGAGGCAAGAGAAGACTTGGAGACCTTTCCACCAGAGCATCCACTGGGTTACTGGGTCTTGAGGATGGACCATTGGCCTGAACTTGCTCAGTATATGCAATTGAGCTACTGGCCTGTTCTCCATCCAGCATGTTTTCTGAACGCACATTCAGTGCTGCTGGAGGGTTTGTAACAGGACAAAGAGTGCGCCTGTCCACAGACTCCGTTGATAGGCTCACATTCATAAAAATGAATCAGTCTTGGATGAGCAGGTATCAAGCACCTGATGCTGATGTAACTAATTGAATTTGCTATGGATATGGGATCCCTTGAAGACTGCTTATGCTGACTATCCTATTCCTCCTCAATCTTGATGATACTAGCTTCCAACAAAATTTTTGGTTGAGGGCACCACCACCCAAGGCCCAATTTTTCTGCCCCTGTTCAACAGGGGCATGTAATTACAATTGTTTACCTAATATTTCACAGCAGGGCCCGTTTCTGCACCCAACAAGAGTATCTGTGAGGGCTTACAGTGTTGTGGCACCACCACCACCCAAGGCCCAATTTTTCTGCCCCTGTTTAACAGGGGCATATAATTACAATTCTTGATATATTATTTCACAGCAGGGCCCATTCCTGTGCCCAACAAGATTAACTGTGAGGGCTTACAGTGTTCTGGTACCACCACCACCAAAGGCCCAATTTTTCTTCCCCTGTTAATCACCTCAATACAGGGCACTTATACCCCCTTCCTGCCCAGGCCATTTTTCAGCTTTCAGCACTGTCACAATTGAATGACAATTGCGCGGTCATGCTACACTGTAACCATGTGAAATTGTTATAATTTTTTTCACACAAATAGAGCTTTCTTTTCGTGGTATTTAATCACTCCTGGATTTTTTAATTTTTTCCTAAAAAAAAAAAAAAATTTGAGAAAAAAAAAGTTTTCCTTAGTTTCTGTCAGTAAATTTTGTAAATAAGTAATTTATCTCCTTCACTGATGGGCACTGATGAGGCAGCACTGATGGGCACTGATGGGCTGCACTGATGGGCACTGTTGAGGTGACACTTATGGGCACTGATGAGGCAGGACTTATGGGCACTGATAGGTGGCACTGATGAACACAGATCGGTGGCACTTGTGGGCACAGATAGGCAGCACTGGTGGGCACTGATAGGCGGCACTGATGGACGACACTGATGGGCATTGATGAGTGGCATTGATGGGCAGCAGTGATGAGCATGGATGGGCAGCAGTGATGGCCATTGATGGGCAGCACTGATAGCCAGCACTGACTGGCATCACTAATGGCCACTGATTGCTGGCACTTGTGGGCACAGATTGGTGGCAATTGTGGGCACTGGTTGGCACTGTTGGCAGTGGTGGGCAATCATTGCTGGCACTGGTGGGCACTTAATTGTAATCAGGGCACTGATGATCAGTGCCCTTACTACATACCTAGCTGTCCCCTGTGAGGAGATGCCGCGGATCGGCTCTCCTCTCCCCACACTCTGTCAGTGTGAGACGAGGAGCTCCGATTACCGGCATCTCCGTGTTTACATGTGACTGGCTGTGATTGGACACAGCTCTTTACACAGATCGGGGTCGCGGCGTGTCCTAGCAACATGGCGTGATCACTGCGATGCGCACTCCCGGGGGCATGAGAGCTGTTGTTCTGGGAAGCCGTCATATGACGTTCACCCAGAACAAGAGCCGCACCACCCAGTCGTCATTTGACGGCGGGCGGGCGGCAAGTGGTTAACAGGGGCATGTAATTACAATTTTTGATATAGTAGTTCACAGCAGGGCCCGTTCCACACTCACCAAGATTAACTGTGAGGGCTTACAGTGTTCTGGTACCACCAACACCTAAGGCCCAATTTTCTGCAGAGTATATAGGCCGTATAGTGTATATATACTGCTGTTCAGAGTATATAGTACCTGGGGAACCCCCACACCATTCTTTTTTCTTTGGGTGCGGGGTTCCCCTTAATACCCATACCAGACCCAAAGGGCCTGGTAATGGACTGGGGGGAGACCCATGCTTTTTTTTATAATGATTTTCATCTATATTGCTGGGACCCAACAAATACATTACAGCCGCGAGTAGTTTTAAATTAAATTTTTTTCCTTTCGAATTTTGCTGTGATATTGTTCTAAACACGGGAAAAATGCGCTACTTTACAGGCATACTAAGGACACACCCCCCCAAGCATGATATTTAAAGGAATATTTCATTTTTATTGTTTCACTTTAAGTATTATTAAAAGGACTGCTCCCGAAAAAACCCCAAACCTTTTTATGGCAATAATTTGCATATAAGCCTTCAAATTTAGCACTTTTGATTTTTCACGTTCGTGTCCCATAGACTTTAAAGGTGTTTGTGTGTTCGAACAAATTTTTTGCCTGTACGCATGTTCTGCTGCGAACCAAACCGAGTGGTGTTCGGCTCATCCCTACTTACTGTCCACAACAACCTGGGCTCGAAGGAAATGGGTTGAATGATGCTGGTCATCAGACTGAGGACAACTAGAAGCAGAAAGAAATAATGCAGGGGAGAGTCTAGATTAAAGATGAAAATTACAGCAAAATCTAGTTTTATTATTTTATACTTTAATCGGGAATTTATTGTTTTCGTGTTAGTTTTGGCTGGAGATCTGCTTTGATTTAATGAAGGAGTAGAGGCTGTCCATTTAACAAAGTGGATGTTTACTTTAAAATATGTACGCTTACTTTTCAAAATGAATAATAGTAAATAATATGAACCTATGTGCTCTTTGAATACCAAATCCTTTGTAAGGGAAATTAAAACAAACAGTTGCTTTGCACTGAATGGGTTTGCTTTAACGGTGTCACACCCAACACATAGCTGTCTTAAGTCAACACAAACAGAAGTACCTACTATAGATATCATTTCACTTATTAGGCAATCTCTGATTGTAGGAGGTCTTAAATAACCATATTGTCATAGAATTTCAAATTATGCATTTGGAAACATTTTTCCACTTTTTCCACTACTTTCTTGGTGGTAAATATTCCAGGGGGATCCGTTGAAATGTTGTATTTTTATTTTTATTAGGAGACAGAATACATAATTAATTGTTTTCACACAGATGTTATGTTCTAGTGTTCCTATTCCAACCCTTCAAATGCTTTGATGTTGAAATTAAAATGCTGTGTGTTTCAAAAAGAGCAAGAGCCTATCCCTAAACAAAGTATGCAATCCTACCTCTGTTAGTACTAAGCTCCATAGTGCACATTCCAGACAAATGATTCATTGAGGAAAATTTTAACACTGCCAAATACAGGAAGGAGAAGGGTTATGTTTTAAGAAGCTGTAGGTGGAACAATGATCAGGTACCCTTTTCAGTTAGGAATGATTATAGTGAAAGCTTTATGAAGATTGCATTGATTATTTACAAAACACAAATGATTTAATATCTGCACAAGAAAGTTTTATAAATGGTATGGTGGTCTGCAGGCTTTGGCGCATGTACACCCTCTCTCAGGCCTGCTCACCACTTTGAACACAGCCTGTCATACTTGATCAGCATCTCTAAGGTTAACAAGACAATAACAGATCTAATTTATTCAGAAACCGTTTACCAGAACAGCAGAGATTAGCTTGGACATTCTCCGAACTCCTCTCTATCCGATCATGCTATTTTACTCCAATTTGCTGCAGGCCAGGTCATTCCTTGCACCCCAGCACATGTAATAAAAGGGAAAAGATGCTGGTGAATTCAATGCCCCTATATGTATAATGTCATTGGCTAAATTTGGGCATAGTAAAACTCATGTCACCAACATTACCCCCCCCTGTTTATGTGTGTGGAATGACCCAGGCCACTTATCTCTACTAAAGAGAAATAGCAATACAGATGCAGTCATACACACCTGGCACCTCCTATGCCAGTGATTCATAGACAAGATTGTAAATTTAGTCCAAGACCCCTCTGTCCATTTCTCCCGAAGCCCCTTCTAAGAATACTAGCTGGCAATTTTACTGATTCCATGACTGCAATACTTTTTGAGTAACTGGCCTAGTTTCGAGCATGCAACAAGTGAAGTGAGAACTTCTTATCTACATATATAAAAAAAAGGAAAAAGTTTTGGGACTTTAAATGAGGCTAGCACCAAAGGGATGCTCGCCTACATCCCGGTCATTGGTTATAAAAAAAGGAAAAGGAGAAGTGGGACTTTAAATGAAGAACACAGCACAACGCAGGTCAAGTGACCAAAATTCATTTATTTGGTATAATCCATGGTGTGTAAAAAAACATTTCGGGCATCCAACCTCTAAAATGCTGTGGGCATCAAGCCTCTATATAATAAACCATGGATTGATTATACATAAAATACACATAAGTTGCACAATAAGTCATGATCCATTGTCACACAGAGAGCAAAGATAACAATCAACATACATTTGTACAATTGTGATTAGACCCAAAGAGAGCCATGAAAATAAGGACAAATAATTCAAATAATAAAAAGGATTTAATGCCATGACAGATACTTATGGAGGTAAATGAAATCATTGAAATCTTGGTGTTCCATGATATGTGAAGATTGGTAATAATCAAAGCTCTACGCGTTTCACGGTACAGCAACCGCTCATCAGGAGCATACGTCATGGAATGATTCTAAAAAAATATATTTTTATAAAAAAAAAAAAATTTTCAGTAAATAAACAGGAAATGAAAAAAGATTTTGTATACAAATATTTTACTTGTATAAGATGAATTAAAGGTTGTGCTTCCAAACTCACGTCTGCATCAGCGATCCAGTGAAACAGTATCCAGAATCGCAGAGAGCTGCAATGCAAAGCTGCCCAACGCCAGGGCGGTCTGCGGGAATGAGAACAACAGCCATAGGCATAACCATTGCTGGTAGGTGCACCAGCAGTGTGGGATGCGGACCTCCGTGTGGGAAATCTAAATGAAACAAATCATAGTGATGTGTGTGGGTGTGTGAATGTGAAAAAAATGTAAAAAAAGGGGTGATGTAGGGACAAAGGTTGAAATAGGGAAAGAGAGTGGGATTGGAAGGGGTGGAGAAAAAGCAAAAATAAAAAGGAAAATTAGAAAAAAGGAAGGAATAATACGCGTAGAGCTTTGATTATTACCAATCTTCACATATCATGGAACACCAAGATTTCAATGATTTCATTTAACTCCATAAGTATCTATCATGGCATTTAATCCTTTTTTTTATTTGAATTATTTGTCCTAATTTTCATGGCTCTCTTTGGGTCTAATCACAGTAACAATTGTACACATGTATGTTGATTGTTATCTTTGCTCTCTGTGTGACAATGGATCATGACTTATTGTACAACTTATTATTATTATTATTATTATACAGGATTTATATAGCGCCGACAGTTTACGCAACGCTTTACAACATTAGGGCAGACAGTACAAGTACAATACAATTCAATACAGGAGGAATCAGAGGGCCTTATGTGTATTTTATGTATAATCAATCCATGGTTTATTATATAGAGGCTTGATGCCCACAGCATTTTAAAGGTTGGATGCCCGAAATGTTTTTTACACACCATGGATTATACCAAATAAATTAATTTTGGTCACTTGACCTGCGTTGTGCTGCTGTGTGCTTCATTTAAAGTCCCACTTCTCCTTCTCCTTTTTCTTATCTACATAGTTGCTCTTGGTCAGGAAGTGCTGAAAGAACTGGATCGGCAGGACAGCCAAGCAGCTTACATTTCCAGGAGAAGAAATTACAACCTACCTTTCTCTCCACAATGTGCTCTAATTTTTTACTGTTATTAATCATATGCAGAACTTGTTAGATTTAATTATTTAGTTATCTTTATAATCATGGTATGTCTGTGAAGGTTTTTTGGTCATCTAGGTCATAGGATATATTTGCAAACGTAAACAATAAAAAACTTTTTTTTTTTTTTTTACCGGAGAAGAAACAGTTTAGTTAGGGATGTTGACTAAATTTCGAACTTAACAAACGCTCCTATAGTGTTAGTATGGGCGTTAATGAGCTTTAGTATGGGCAATAGACTGGCATTTTAGAAGTGTTAATGATGAATTAAAAATACTCCCCAAATGGCCTATGGGCAGTTTTGAAGCGTTTGATGAGCGTTAAGGCATGTTAAAACCGCTCCACAAACGCCTCTTCTGTTACAGGAAATAAACAAATCTTATTGCCCTGTAACCGCACCACAACTGCCTGCCTGCCAGAGTGTTTGCACAGTGTTACCATAGACTTGAATGGGAGGCGTTGAAAGGCTTTAAACGCCTCCTGACTTGACATGAGGCTTCAATTTTGAAGCAACATGACATTAACGCTTCTTGTTTTGATAGTGTGAACATCATTGTGTGCTGTCCATTGTATCTTTTGTATAGGCATTTGAGAGGTGTTTTGAACGCCTCTCAAATGCCTGCTTTTAATGCCAGTGTGAACTTAGCCTTAGGTAGGTTTTATTATTTTAATTTTTTCTGACTTGCTTGAAAGGAAGCAAAAGCTTTTTTTTTTTATACTGTTTGATATATTGCTCTGTTCATATACAGCCATTTGCACCTTTTTTGGTAGTTTCAAACTGATCTGAGTGGCTGTCGTTGCTTTTTTTTGTATGGGATATCTGATCGTAGTGAATCAAAAACAACCAGACATGCTGAAAATTTGTTTAAAATATATTGGCCCTCAGCCATTTTGACCCACGGCTTCCTTAGTTTGTCCAGTGGGAAATAATCCCCCTTTGTTTGAATACCCATCTCTCCTGCAGTAGGATCCTCTGCATTGAAGATTAAAAAAGAAGTATGGCCAAAGCTTTTTTTGGCCATACTTCTCTTCTGGGTCACAGGAGTGCACTTATTTCTGCACTTCTGTGACCCACAAAAGAATTATGGCCAAAAAAGGTTTGGCCATACTCCATTCAATCTTTGCAGATTTATAGAGGCATCATAGAGCCAGTCCAGGCTCTGCAGGGATCCGGACTTTAATGTCAGGATCCACCCAGATGCCTGACCGACAGCTGGTACAGCCTCTCAGCACACCACTGAGAGCCTGAGCCAGCCACTCCTGCCCTCTCCACAACCCGGCGCTCCAGTGAGTGCTGAAGTGACAGAGCCAGTGACTGACAGTCACCGGCTCTGTTCAGTGAAGTCCAAGAATTGAGTAATCAGTAGTTATGTGAATACTCAGTTCTTGGGCTTAGAGCAGGGGACAGCTGCAGCATCTAACCAATGTTGCATCCATATACTGTAGGTGAGTATCCCCTCACCTACAGGATATGGATTGTTTTTTTTTGTAATTCCACACTGCTTTTTAGATCCTGTACTGAAAGATACTGATTCTAGAGTATGTAGTGATGTGCCCATTTATTCACCATGCACAGATGCAGGCTTGCGTCTCTCTAACTCAATTTCCCACAACTCCTTAGGTTCCTGGACATGCCCAGGGAAGTTAGGTTTCTCTGTTTCCTCAGAGAGGTCACACTGGGTGAAGTAGCAGTAGCTGGGCAAGTGATCTGCAGCCAGGTGAGAGGCCCTCCACTGTCAGAATCAGCATGGGGCAGAAGCCTAATAGCATATGGCTTATTCAGTAGATTCAGCTACCATGGGGAGCAGCTCCCCCAATTGCTAGCAGAGAACTCCATTTCCAAATGAGTGACCTCACCCCCCTGTCTTTAGGCCTGGGATCCACCCAGCTGTTTACTTGTGTTACCAGAGCTACTCTGGACTTTGTTGAGAGGGATACTGTTTATGAGGCTAACAGCAAGCTGTTCTCAACGGTTTTACTGAAGTAGTGATTCTCAGGTAGACTCACTGTTGTCACAGAGTCTTATAGACACTATTTTTATGTAGCCACATGTTACTGATCGAGCCACAGAGACATTGCTGTGAAGATTTCATATTTGTGCAGCTTTTATAATCTGTTTTATATTATTCTGCAGTGTATGCATGCTGTTTGTCATTGTTACAGTGTTTTGTATTATTACTGTTAAATTTGCAGCTGTTTAACAAACTGCAAGTACATTTATTTTCTGTCTGATCATTTGTCCAATTGCCCATCCTGTTACAGGTCCCAGGGATAAAAATTTTCACTTTAGGTTCAATTCACCAAGGGATTGGCAAATTCTGCTCAAAATTCTGTGAACCTGAATCCAATTCAAGTCTATTGGGTGTGAATCTTGTTAACTTCTATAAATCTTTAGAACTAATAAAAAAATTACCGTAAAAAGACATGGAAAGCTGGGCATTGCCATGTACCAATGCAAAAAAAAAAAAAAAAAACAGTGAGAAGTTCTTTTCATGCAGCTTTGAGGGTAATATTGAAAATATACAAATCCTTTGAATAACATGCTTGGGCGATGCCTTAAAGCTGTACATGGCATGACAGAACAGTATGTTTTTTAGTAACAGTCTCAACTTACATACAGCAGCACCCCAATCTAATGAGGTTCAGGAGTAATCAGAGGAGGGACAGGTCAGTAACGCATGACCAAACACAAGAACAAGTCACAGGTTGCATGGTAAACGCTGTAGATCCAACAGCAAAGAACCAGTGCAGGAGCTCCATTTAAATAGTCTGTTTGGCGCCAGTAGTAGTGACAGGTGTGTATGCGCCCGCACAATACTGTGCCCACGGGTGTGGCCGTTTGCCGGTCTGCATCTGCACACCTGTTTGCACACAGAATGATCGTTTTGTGTATGGGCAAGCCTTCCCTTGCACTGTCCCACTGTTGGCCGATTTCTCTAAAGCTCTCGTTAGCAATTAAGAGACTGCAGATGATACATCAGTGACCAATAGCAGAACAGTGAGGGAGAATTAGCTTAATTGCTGTAGAGAAAAACAATATAGGCAGGTATTTTTATTACAAGAAATTGAAGACCCCATGATGGCATAAGGGTCAAGTAAATTGACAAAAAAAAGGACTATTTTAAATAGTAAGGCAATGCCCAATTTTACAAAACTCAAAGTGCACAGCCCTGGGCTTTACTACATGAATTAAGGAAGTTTTAATTAGGGATAAGAGACCTAACTGGCAATTGCCCTTTTTTTTTATCTATGAGGATGAGGGTAGGGGTGTGTTGAATATGATTGATTATAATGTGAAGTGGTTTAGATGCACGCTGTTTTTTTTTTTTAATGATGCAGCAGCCTGCTGTAAACAACTGGCAGCTTAAAGGACAGGTGAACAAAAAGCAAGTTAGGTATCCCAAACTTAAAGTCCAATAAACATAAAATTTAAAAAAAAAATCACACAACAGAATGAAAACTCCAAAATACTACCCCTGAAACAAAATCCCAAGAAAAGACACAAATTCCCTAGAGTTGCGAATTTCAAACCCACAGGATTCGCCTCTAGCCCATGGTATCGGCAAAACCTCATCCCTACTTATGGGTAATCCAGTCACCATAACCTCATGCACATGAGACAAGTGTTAGCGGGAATATGTAAATTAAGGTGTATTGAAAGCCCAACTCCAGTCAAAACATGTTTTTGCATAAGTGGGAAAACCAAAGAAGCTTAGATCTCAGTGTGAGGACCAGTTAGCAATCATTAACTTAAGAGACAATGAATACTTTTGATCAAGAATATGCACCATAGTACAGCCTACATAATGCAGCTATTAGGAGTATGTAATGTACAACACAGTGTATAAGGTGCAGTGATCAGGATTAGTTTACTACTGTGTAATATACAGCAAAGCATACAGAGTACAGGGGTCAAACCATGCAGTATATAACACAGGACTTCGTGTTTATGGGTCTAGACTACGTAACATAAAACACAGCATATAGAATTCAGGGGTCAGTACTACTGTATGTTATGTAGCGCCCACCCCATTCAGGTGGGCGCTACATAACATAACATCCTTCCAGTGGAGATGTTCTGGAAGGGAGGCAGGATTTGGGACTTGAGTGGCAGGCAGCTTATATGGAGAGCTCTGGACCAATCATTACATTTTATTGGCAGGGGCAGGACTCACATATAAGCTGGGGTCACATGCTTCCAGGAGAAATTCAGGAGTCAGGAGGAGTTGGAACCATGTAGAGAGTGCTGGAGAAGGAGGCTTGAAGGCCTAGGGGTTCAGAGACCCCAGTGCCGGATAGCAGGAACAGAGGTCATCATGTAGACGAGAGGAGAAACCGGGCGTCCCAGCCGGGGATGTACCAGACCTTGAGGAGGAGGAAGTAGGAGCAAAGCGGACGGAGGAAACTGGGAATTGACTTTCTGTGAGTACCATGGACTGTTAATTGGGAGTGAGCAATGGGAGTGCTTATCCTTATCCAGTAGTGCTTATCCGTAAACTTGCTATGAGTCCAAGGACCTAGTGAGAAGTACTTTTCTGAACTGACAGGTATTGATTGCAAGAGTCAAGAGTCAAGGAATTAGGCGGTGGAGGCCTTGGACTTTGGAATCTTTTATCCACAGCATTATTCAGACTGATGCTGGTCCGCTCAAAAAGGAAAGTACACAAGACCAGAGACAGGAACCAGAATTAATAGAGGCATCTCATATCTTCTATCTACTTGTTTACCAACCTAAGTTCAAGAATAAAGTTCTTTTATAAAATATAAAGACGGTCTGGTGTTCTGAAGTTGCATGGGAAGGAAGATCGGGGGGTCAACGATATAAAGGTAATGAACAACTTTGTAGCTCCCAAGGGAGTAGTGCACTACAGTTACATACACAGTGTATAGTGTATTAGAAGTAGAATACATCTGGGTAGAATTCTCTAGCATTGGTATCTGTGGGAACCCTTCCAGCATTGTTGTCAGTGACAAACCAGTGGCAATGAGTAAATGATCCATGTGCCATGCTATTGCCCCACCCACTGACCGATAATGTCATTGTAAGAATGATGCAGCCACTGTCAGACGGCAGTGGCAGGTGCTGGATAAGTTGTTTCAGTATCTATCACTGACACAGGGACAGGTCTGCAGGACTCTGTGTGTTTTTTTTTTTTTTTATTATTATTATTATTATTATTATTATTCAAATCCCAGGACAGTTCTGTGGGATAATGGATGGCTGGAGTGGGTGAATGTTTTTAAGGGAAAACCTTTAGTTGCAAACTTTAAAATAAAGTGTTACTAAACCTAACAACATATTCTACCTTAATGCATTGTTTGCATTAAGGTAAAACATGTTTTCAATTACCTTGTGCCCCCCCTCCCCTGTGTGAAAAGTAAGAGAGGGGAGAAGAGATCAGCACTGTGCACTGTTGCATCGATTTTCCTCTTACTTCCTCTTCACACAGCATTCGAGAAGCAGCAGGAGCCATTGGCTCTTGCTGCTGTCAGTCCAATGCTAGGCCTAAGTCCCACTGTGTAAGTCTATGGAACACGGCTCCATAGACACACAGGTCGGGAGCGCACAGACCACGCTTCTCCCCATAGCAAGCAGCTGGCTATGGTGGATGTAAAAAGAAGTGAAGGAGCCAAGATCGCTGCGGGGGACCCCAAAAGTGGAGGATCGGGGTCACTCTGTGCAATGCCACTGCACAGAGCAAGTAAATATAACATGTTTGTTATTTTAATTTTAAAAAGATATAACTTTAGTAACGCTTTAAGGGTGGGTTCAGTTTAAAGTTGTGCATAAGTTCTGTATCTACATTGTTCTACGAGTAATATATTTACATGCCAAAGTAAATGTGCCTTTTCTCCATCAGATTCAAAGGTTACTCTGCAGACAGTTCCTACTTGATAATAGTGAAAACATCTAAGTTTTGTCCTGACTTTAATTAAGTTATATCCAACAGCTATGCTGGATGTGAGGTGAGATCTGTTGAGATCTTTAAAAGCTGTCCAAAAACATAAATTATGGTAATGACTAATGCTAACAAAATGGAAATTATATATTCCTTAGGGGGGAGGGGTGTAGAGAAGTCATAAAAATATTGAACCAAGCAAATATAGAAAGAAAATACAGATAACGAAAAAAAAAAAAAAAAAACAAGCAATTATTGTCAGTTAGCCAATTGATCTGAATTTCAAACATTATTGGTTCCAACATAAACGTCATTTACAATCAGCAAAAGTTCATAGCAATTATTTTTTGGGCATTAAATGATATGTTTCAAATAGTAATTAAAACAGGAACCTTTAAAGCTAAAAAAAAAAACATATACGATGCAATATATTTTTCTTTCATTCCATGACTACATCCTGCAACAGGAGCTTTATCATATTTAATCTGTTGATTGGCTTCTTCACCAGGACTGGTATTTCAGTTAGTAGGAGGACACTCTTGGACTGAATTATTAACTTATTTCTAATACCTGTTGGGGACATCTACAGCAGCTCCCTCACCTATACAAAAAGCCTCTTCAGTAAGAAAAGTCTCACTGTTCCTTCTGAATATTACATAAGGCAGATTTAGGGTATCTATAGCCAAAAGGGTTACAGCCTCTGTCAGGATTTACTGCTATCCAGGACTTCATTAGATACATTTTCCTCACTTTTAATTCTGGGGACAAATTTGCAGCAGGGAAACAGACAACACTACAAAGCTGACCTCGTCACTGTTTGAGAACTCCCCTTGAATAACTGTCTAATGAAAAGGCTGTCCCCAGGACTAAAAGAGTCAAGTGAATCCTCTCTAACTAATGCCTCATACACACAATGAGATTATCGGACGAATGATCATCCATTTTTTGTTGCTGCATGCTAGTCTCATATCGAAAATGAAGAGGTTACTAAACTTACAAAAATTCTCATAGAATACAACTTGGGAAGTGATGTAATTGAATTGTAATATATTCTTTAATTTCCCGAGCATGTGTGGTCTTGAGCTTCCGATTTTTTTTTTGGATGACTACTGTACTGATTAAACGAAAATCATCAGATCTGGTATCAAAGGGACATGCTTGTCCCTTCAGATATTGTTGGATGAACTGTCCTGATTGGCTCTCAAAAGCGGTGTACTAACGATCAGATATTGTAAGATCACTCTGACAGCGATTTTTGGCATCCGAATTTCTGGTCGTGTGTACTAGGCATAAGTCCTGGATATCGGTAAAACCTGACATGGGTTCTAATTCTTCTGAACTCTATTCAGAATAACAGATGAAAGAATCCAGGTAGTAATTTTAGGCTGATGATGAATACTGTAAATAAAGCACACCTGGACTAACCTTTTAATGCTTACTGTGATTAAGTGGTTTACATCAAATATTGTTAAATAGTTATTTTTTTTATATTGATCTTTTATAGTTATATGAAAAATGTGTTCTTGTGTTTACCCCTAAAAGTCAGCTGTATGCATATATGTAGCAGCACAGTGGTGGACTTTAAAGCTGAGCTACCACATACATAGCAAGGTCCATAAAGACATGGATGAGTGAGTTTGGGGTGGAGGAACTTGACTGGTTTGCACAGAGTCCTGACCTCAACCCGATAGAACACATTTGGGATGAGTTAGAGCAGAGACTGTGAGCCAGGCCTTCTTGTGCAACATCAGTGCTTGACCTCACAAATCGCTTCTGGAAGAATGGTTAAACATTCCCATAGACATACTCCCAAACCTTGTGGACAGCCTTCCCAGAATAGTTGAAGCTGTTATGGCTTGGGCCAACTCAATATTGAAGCTTATGGACTAAGACTGGGATGCCATTAAAGTTCATGTGCGTGTGTAAAGGTGGGCGTACCAATACTTTTGACAATGCAATGTATATGTGTACAGCCTGTAACCCTTGTTTGTGTTGGGAGCATGTTCACTTGGCACTCCCAGCACAGTCACCAAGCTGCCACTGACAGCTGCTGGTCACTATTGAAGTTTGGGAGCCATTGACAATCGCAGTGATCACATGACTAGGAAGCTCATGTAACGTCTCCAGCTATTGCCAGCTGGAAAGGGTTAAACTACACAAATAATGTATTAATGAAAATAATCTTGATTGCAATTTAAGAGCAAAATGGACCCTCTACATGACACCATTGGGTATCCAAGATGGCTACTAAGGTTCTTATATTGGGCCTTTGAATGGTGGAGGTGAAGTTTAGTTCTGGGGTTGGAATTCTTAGCACCCAGGTGGGCCAGAAATCAAGGTACCTCCAAGTCTTCTGAAAATAAACTTAAGATTAACAAATATTCTTAGAGAATTGACACTTTTGTTCATTTTATCACCTTTTCTCACTGACAGGTTTTCTTTAAGGAGCAGTGGGTTACAGCTGCAGTTCCAAGTTTCCACATACCTAGTAAATGTTCCCTCTGCTGCAAAGCAGTCTTAGTAATACTTGTGGGACTGATTAAAAAACTGGCAGAAAGAAAACTAAAGATGTGTCTCTCAGAAACCAACTGGATTTTTGGCTTTAATGTTCACATTGCAGGCTTGAAAGTAAAACCTTGCAGCAGCTGGAAAGGTTGCTCTAAGAAATAGTCCTGATTTTCATTTGTTCCTATTTTAATAGCTTAGCACTGTGGTTACTAAACCCTTTAATCATAGAAATGTTCATCGCAAAAGAGTGAGAGGGATCATTTTATTTTTTTTTATTTAATGTTGTGACTTATCCTATTATGCTTTCATTTCCTAAACTTTTCCAGCAAATTGCTGATGTCAAACAGAATGAAGGCTACCTGCCAATTCTTTTTTTTATTGTAGTAAATATTTTAGCAGCATATTGACTACCATATCCTTGTAAGGCACTTGTTTTACAGACCATAGCATCACACCTACACAGCATTTGCTTTAATTTTTCTTTATCTGAAACAAATTATGGCACACTTTCTGGCACCATGACTTTATTGCTTATTCCTCACAAAACATGAGAATGTCATTAAACTTTTGTAAGCAGGACCTTAGCAATGTCCAGGATGAGAATGGCTAATACTGAAGTAAACTTTATTCTCAGTTTCCACATTTTTCCAGACAGCAGAATCATTACTTAAATATGCAAGTGTATGCCAGATTCCATCAGAGACTGACTTTAAAATATGTCCTGTTGCTTAGGAGTAGAAATGTTAACGCTTAATTAAAAACGTTAATTTCTTAAATGAAATGATGTCCTTACTAATGATGCACAGTAAAGATATGCTTTAATACACATTGGAAATAGAAAATTATTTTCAGTCTATGCCTCTGTTGTGCAGCAATTATTTTAAAGAAGCACTATCCAGCTAGATGTATTTGACTACATTTACTTTACGTTAAGCAAGAATATAGTTAGAGACTGAAAAAAGCATGTTAAAAGAACCTTTATTGGCTTTGGTCCTGAAGTGGCAAAAGGTTTTTCTACCACCATCCATCCAAATTACAGTTGTCAATGTTTTATTTACGCTAAATGCCTGGTAAAGAAAAATACTGCAAAGGATAATTAAATCAGAATCGCATTCAAATGTTTTATTTAGCTGGTGGGTTGTTTCAGCAATCTGCTGTCCTAATTGTCCCATGTCCAGGACATCTAACTCTAGATCTGCTCCAACTACCTCTGGTTGTACTGATTCACAGATATATTTATAAAAGATCTGATATGTGTTTAGGTGGCTCGTCAGTTGCTCAGGAATCTATCCTGGACAATAAGTGATGTAGTGGAATCCTGGTGTAGAGTCTGGTGGGTTTTAGCACAAGAGTAACATTTTGTAATGCACCGTACACACAATCGGACTTTCCGCCAACAAAACCGTGGATTTTTGTTGGAAGGATGTCTTGTCTTGCATACACATGATCACACACATTTTGGCCAACAATTACGAACGTGGGAACGTGGTGACGTACAAGACGTTTGACGAGCCGAGAAAAAGGATGTTCAATAGCCTGTGCAGCTCCTTCTGCTTGATTCCAAGCATGCGTGAACTTTTGTGCACCGGACTTGTGTACACACAGTCGGAAATTCCGACAACAAAGTTTCGTTGGCAGAAAATGTAAGAACCTGCTAGCCAACATTTGTTGGCAGAAAGTCCGATAACACATGTTCGATGGAGCATATACAAGGTCGGACTTTCAGCTAACAAGCTCACATCCAACATTTGTTGTCGGAAAATCCGATCGGCATTAGACTGCAAAATCTGGTGCAGCTGTGCATGATAGCCAGTCAGTTTCTAACTTCAGCTTGCTCAATTAAGCTTTGAAAAAAAACTGGAAGCTCATTGGTTACTATGCAGAGCTGCACCGGATTTTGTACTCTCTAGTTTTAGTAAATCAACCCCACTGGATGGTGTTCTACTGCGTTGAGCTCAGTAGTGTATTCACAGATTGTTTTTTAACACCCCATTACTCTATGCATTTTTCAGTAAAACAAATAATAATAATATTGCCCTGAAAGGAAACACAGACAGCATCCCCTTATGTTAGTTCTAAGTTGTAGGTGTATCTAAACCCAAAAGCTAAATATTTATATATATTCAAAAATAGACAAATAGTGAGAAAATTGTTTTATTTAGGTCCTACACACAGAGAAATATATTTTTGGGAAAAAAATATTCAAGTTTATTCATACAAAGTTAAAATCAACAGTAAAAGAATTTTTTTACATGTATTCGGCAGTTAATCCAATTAACTCAACATGTTTCGCTATAATTTAGACCCTTCAGGAGATCACTTTGGATTCTGCACATGTAAGGCCTCATGTACACTGCTGCTGGTAAACGGATATTTAGGAGCAGTTGGGTGTTTTTTTCAGCTGCCCCTGAACTCACCTCTGTTATCTTATCAGTACATGTACACAGGGTCGTTTATAGTCGTTTCTAGACAGTTGAGTTTAGAAGCATTTTTTTTAAAGCAAAAATAGTGTTCATGACAGATGTTTAGAGGCATTTGAAAGACCAAACACCTGTAACAGGTTGTAAAATCGGTTAACCCGCATTTATCCGTGTTTCGTTTACAGGCGTTTTTAATTTTTGACTATTTAAAAGAAAACGCTTCTAAACCTAAACGCGACATGTAAACGTGGCAAAACTGAGGTTTTTAAACATCAGTTACTATCTGTCAAGTTAAATCGTTCAGGAGAGGTTGTAAAATGTCCTGTGTACATTAAGCCTAAACATTATGAAAAAATATGAAATAAAATATGAAATTAATCAACAAAACAATAGCAAAATTTAAACATGACAGACACAAAATCAAAATCTTAATTTACTTAAAAAATATAATAATGATGCTAACATTGGCAGGTCCATAAGAATTAGTAGAGTCCTATATAGATATATCAAACAACATAGTATATATTAAGGACAGCGGAGACACTTGTGCTTTAACCAGTGGTATTTTGTAGGAAGATATCAGCATACCATAGGGGAAAACAGATCAAAGATTTAAGGACCTAAGGATGGACATATAGTACACTGATTATTAATAAAATTAGATTTAGTGTATCATAGATATGCATGCCTGGACAGTGTAACAACAACTATCTACCCTTGGGCACAGGGATGTTTTGAATAGGAACAGAGTGATGTAGAGAACTTTCATGAGTCCTAATTATTTGCCTCTGCAACCTATATGGAGTCTGCAAAGGAGGGAGAGATATTAAACTCTCAAACCACCTTTAACATTAAAACAAGGCATGTATCAAACATCCATTGTAGTCTTACCTAGTGTCCCCTATAGTACAGTTGAATTAAATGTCCTCCTTGAGCACCGCAACACTGAATAGCGTCGCTCCTGTGTCTCTATTTCAGTCTTCCCCACCTACCTGGTGTCCAATGGTGCAGACGCCACAATTGACCCATTGCGCCTGTGCAAGATTGCGCAGGCACGAGAGTCAGTTGGCGCAATATTGGAAGTTCCTATTTACCAGGAGAAGAAGGGCAAAAATCGCTGTTCCATCACGCAGTTAGGAATCTTGCAGATTAAATTACTTGAGCACAGCGATGAGCCAGTATAGGACACCTGATACAACATCTTTCAATGATCTTGTGATTTTGTGTCTGTCATACTTAATTTTGCTATTGTTTTGTTGATTAATTTCATATTTTATTTCATATTTTTGATAGTGTTTACATGTGCAGCATTCAAAGTTATCTCCTGAAGAAGCTAAATTATAGCAAAACATGTTGAGTAAATTGGATTAACTGCCGAATACTAGGGATGGGCCGAACAGACCCCTGTTTGGTTTGCACCAGAACTTTCGAACACTGTGAAAGTTCAGACCCAAATAACGAACCCCATTAAAGTCAATGGGAACTGAAAATTAAAAATCAAAAGTGCCCCTTTTTGAAGGTTTATATGCAAGTAATTGTGCATACAATGATTATAGGGGTCCGGGTCCTGCCCTGTGGGACATGTATCAATAAAAAATTTTCTTGTGAAAAACGTAATTTTTTAATGAGCAGTGATTTTTTGATTTTTAAAGTGAAAGCATAAAAATGAAAAATTCCTTCCACTATAGTGCCTGGGGGGTCCCCTTATGCCCCGTACACACAAGCGGAAATTCCGCCAGCAAAAGTCTGATGAGAGCAGGTTCTCTATTTTTCGATCGGAAACAAGTTCCTATCCGAAAATGCGTTCGTCTGTATGCAATTCGGACTTGCAAAAACCACGCATGCTTGGAAGCATTGAACTTCCTTTTCTCGGCTTGTCGTAGTGTTGTACGTCACCACATTCTTGACGGTCAAAAGTTCAGAGAACTTTTGTCTGACCATGTTTTTGCAAGCCAAGCTTGAGCGGAGTTCCGTCCTAAAAACCATCCAAGATTTTTCCGATGGAAATTCATGTGAACGGGGCATAAGTCTATCTGTAAAGTGGCAGACCTGTATCATGTCTAGAATCTGCTGCAGCAATAATTGCATTTATAAAGCCAAATAAAATGACCTTTTCCCTGCAAGCGGCCCTTATTTTGCAACAGCTGAGGAGCCAATGTGTATGATGAGGCTACAATGTAGTGCACTGGGAACAAGATTAGAGATTTTGGTGTCACTTTGACTTTGGATAGAAGTAACGGGTGCGTAAAAATTAGTCTTTGGGTGTCGGTGGTGCCTTCCCACCATAACCCTATAGAGGTAATCTTGATGAAAGCAAGAATTGGCCTTGCTGTAAAAAATTGGAATAATATGCACCTGTCAAACAGGTGCAGAAAAATTGGTCTTTATGTGTAGATGGCACCTTCCCACTGTTACCCTATAGAGGTGCTCTTGATGAAAGCAAAAATTGGCTTTGCTGTAAAAAATTGCAATGATGTACATCTGTCAAACAGGTGCAGAAATATTACTCTTTGGGTGTCGGGGGTGCCTTCCCACCGTAACCCTATAGAGGTGCTCTTAATGAAGGAAAAAAAAATTCCACTGATATGCACCTGTCAAACAGGTGCTGAAAAAGTGGTCTTTGGTTGTCGGGGGCACCTTCCCACCGTAACCCTATAGAGGTGCTCTTGATGAAGGCAAAAAAAATTGCAATGATATACACCTGTCAAACAGGTGCTGAAAAAGTTGTCTTTGGGTGTTAATTGTGTCCATGAAACCTATACCCAAAACATTCTTCCAGATGAAAAGATTGAACACCCTCAAAGCTAGGCAGCCTCAAAGTCCTGCAGAGATTCCACATCCCAAACAGACTTAATCAGTGACATCAGCAATCAGGGGCTTCTTAGCTGGTAATCCATGACTGATTCATTTTTATAAAAGTCAAACGGTCCACAGAGTCTGTGGACAGACGCGTTCTATGATCAGTAACGAAACCTCCTGCAGCACTGAATGCTCGTTCTGAAAGCATGCTGGATGCAGGGCAGCCCAACAACTCAATAGCATACTGGGCACGTTCTGGCCAGTGGTCTATTCTCATGACCCAGTAAGTCAGTGGATTGTCAGCTGGAAAACTCTCCATCTCTGTTTTGGCCCTGAGGTAATCGTCCACCATGTGATGCAGATGCTGCCGATGGGATGTGGAAGCTGACAGCCCTGGGCGGCGAGGACTAAAAAAATTCCAAAATGCCTCACTGAGGTGGACGCCTTCTCCAACGCTCCTCTCTTGACCAACAGAAGACTCAAAACTACATTTTCCACGACACTGTAACCGACGAGTCAGGAAAAAATGTTCAATAAAATCCTCTTTGACGTGTCCTTAAGAGATTTTATCTTCTGTACTCTCTGTGGGGACAGGATGGGTTCTGAGACCTTCCCCTTATAACGGTGGTCAAGGAGGGTTGCCAATCAGTAATCATCCTTCTCCTTTATGCCACGTATTCTTGGATCCTTTCGCAGGCTTTGAAGCATGAGGTTGCCCATACGCCTCAAATTTGCAGAGGCTTGAGAAGCTGACTCCTCTGGGTCACTCAGGATGATAGCATCTGGAACTTCCTCCTCCCAGCCACATACTACTCCCAAGGGTCCTGGGGTTGGAAAACCATCACTTACAGATTGACGCATGTCTTCCTCTTCTTCAAAGCCTATGGAATTGCCAGAATCCTCCTCCTCATCTTCCTCCCCTCTCTCCTCCTGTGTGTTCTGTGACATAGTAATGATGGTGTCTGGATAAAGTGGCCTTGAGAGGAAAGGAAGTCCTCCTCTTCCTCCTGCTGCTCTGCCTCCAGTGCCCTGTCGATAATGCCATGCAGAGTCTGCTCCAGTGGGAACACAACAGGTATTGTGTTACTGATGCATGCATCCTTGTGGCCTCCTCAAATGGTGACAATACAGTGCATGCATCCTTAATGATCAGCCATTGGCTTGGGGAAAAAAAGCTAAGCTGGCCTGAGCTTGTCGTTGTGCCGTATTCGCACAGGTACTCGTTGACGGCCCTCTACTGCATGTATAGCCGCTGCAGCATTGACAAAGTCGAGTTCCATCTGGTGGGAATGTCACAAATCAGGCGGTTTACGGGCAGGTGGATTTCCCGCTGAATTTCAGCCAATTCGAGCACTGGCTGTGTATGACCGCCTGAAATGGCTACAGACTCTTCTGGCCATCTGTAGCACATCTTGCAACCCTGGGTATTTATTTAGGAAATGCTGCACCACCAAATTGAGGACATGTGCCAGGCATGGCACATGTGTCAACTTTCCCTGTCTAAGGGCGGACAGGAGGTTTGAGCCATTATTGCACACCACCATTCCTGGCTCCAGCTGGTGTGGTGTGAACCACCTCTGGGCCTGTCCCTGCAGAGCTGCAAGAATCTCTGCTCCGGTGTGGTTCCTGTCCCCTAAATGCTTAGGGGGTACTTGATGTTCATAGGACAATTCTGCAGAGGAGGGCATGGAGGTAGTGGAGGAGGAGAAGGAGGGGGTAGAGCTCACAGGTCTGGCTTCATCACCACCAGCTGTATGGAGGCACAACAAGCTGCAGCACCAAGCCCTGTACTGCATCCTTTTGAGTTGCAAGCAGCATTACCCACTGTGCTGTGAAAAAAATATATTGTCCTTGCCCATTGTTACTGGACCATGTGTCAGCATTAAGGTGGATTTTACGGCTGACTGCCTTGCCCAACAATTCCAGAACATTCCCTTCCACGTGATGGTAGAGAGATGGTACGGCCTTACGTGAAAAGTAGTAGCGACTGGGAACATGCCATTGTGGTGCAGCACATTGTGTGAATTCACGGAAGGGGGCAGAATTCACCAGGCTGAAAAGCAGAAGTTGGAGAGCCAACAGCTTTGACAAGCTTGCATTTAGACGCTGGGCATGTGGGTGGCAGGGACTGTATTTTTTTTCCGTTGCAGCAGATGGGACAGAGAAATTTTCTGGCTACAGTCTACAGCTGGTGGTGTGCTGCTGGCAGATGTGCTGCTAGGACCTGGGACACCCTGTGCTATACCATCATCCCTGTCATTGGAGGCTGCTGAGAGTTAATGACTCAGTATAGCAGGGGCAGACTGAAGTGGGTAAGGAGGAGGAGGAGGGACAGACTTGTGCCCCTTTTGTGTGGCTTTTAGGTGCTCTTGCCAACGGGCTGAGTGGTTGGACGTTAAACGCCTTGTTAAGCATGTGGTACCCAAATGGTTGGTGTTTTTGCCACGTTTGATGTGCCTGAGACAGTTTGCAGATAAAAACAGTGCGATCTGCTTCAGATGTGCTGAAAAAGGCCCAGACAGCTGAGCTTTGGGGAGCGGGCCAGGAGATAACAGCTGCAGAATGTGATAGAATAGGGTGGCTGCTCTTTACTCTTTATTGATGTCGGCCTCCTTGGGGTTGTGCCGCCTCACCTTCAGTTTCCTCCTCTGCTCTATCTGGCACTCAAGGCACATTAGTGACCTCATCTTCATCATCATCATCTCTATCTCCTCCATATTCATCATTACCACTGGAGACAACTTGGCAATACGCTGTGGCTTGGGGAACATGAATGCCAATTTGTTAATTGCCTATTTTTATTATTATACAGGATTTATATAGCGGCAACTGTTTACGAAGCGCTTTACAACTTGAGGGTAGACAGTACGAATACAAGAGGCTCTGGAGAAGTCCTGAAGGCGAGCATGGGATGAGGTGACAAGGGAGTTAGAAAGCAGGAGGTCTTGGGAGGAGTGAAGAGAATGATTAGGTTGGTATTTTGAGACTAGGTTAGTGATGTAGCTGGGGGCCAGGTTGTGGATGGCTTTGTAAGTTATTGTTAGTATCTTGTATTGAATGTGTTGGTTGAGTGGCAGCCAATGGAGGGATTGGCAGAGGGTTATAGCAGACGCTGAGTGGTTTGTAAGGTGGATGAGCCTGGCAGCAGTGTTCATGATGGACTGAAGTGGGGATAGTCTATTTAGAGGTAAGCCAATGAGGAGGGAGTTGCAGTAGTCGAGGTGAGAGATGACCAGGGAGTGGATTAGAAGCTTTGTGGTGTCAATGCTTAGGAGGGGGGCGTATCTTGGAGATGTTGCAGAGGTTGAGGCGGCAAATTTTGGATAGCGATAGGATGTGAGGCTGAAAGGTTGGTTTGGAGTCCAGGATTACACCTAGTACCTTGGCGTGGGGGGACAAGTTGACAGTTGAGCCGTTGATATTGACAGAGACATCAGGGGAGGTGGCATGTAGGTGAGAAAAGATCATGAGCTCGGTTTTGGATAGGTTGAGTTTGAAGAAGTGATGTGACAGCCAGGCTGATATGTCTGTTAGTAAGACAGATGGAGAGAGCTGGGAGGTGGAGAGATAGATTTGGGTATCATCAGCGTAGAGATAATATTGAAAGCCATGGGAGGCAATCAACTGACCCAGGGAGGTGGTGTAGATTGAGGAAAGGAGAAGTCCAAGAACAGAACCTTGTGGGACCCTGATGGAGGAAGGAAGAGGAGAGGAGAAAGTAGATTTGTAAGTGACCCTGAAGGAGCGGTGGGATAGGTAAGATGAGAACCAGCAAAGAGTAAAGTCATGGAGACCAAAGGAGTGGAGTTTTTTGAGGAGGAGGGGGTGGTCCACTGTGTCAAAGGCAGCAGAGAGGTCCAGGAGAAGTAGTACAGAATAGTGTCCGTTGGTTTTAGCTGTAAGCAGGTCATTTGTGAGTTTTTCTTTTTTTAATTGTATTTTTTTATTAGTTCAAAAAGGAAACAGAAATACAATAGTGTACAGAGCATTAATCTCAAAAGTACCAATGGCAAAGAAACAGAATGACATGAAACAGTATTCAAACATATGTAGTATCGAGTGTACAGTGGAGGAAAAACAGTTTAGGAGTTGTAGTAGCATAAGTACAAGGTATTGGGCAGGAACAATTAGAGTGTCGACTAGTAATAAGAGAACATACAGGGAAGCAAATATAAGAACACCTTTGGGAGACAAAAGGCAGTAGCCTAAATTAGGATATGCGATCCCCATATTCGGATTGGTCCCGAAGCTCCCAAATTTTATTGAACTGGGAAACTGTGTCGTGAACAGTGGCTGTAAGATATTCCATCCTCCTGATTTCCACTATGAGTTGCAACAATTGTAATTGGAAAGGAGGAACAGTTGACAACCAACACAATGGTATAGCCCTTTTAGCAGCTAAAAGGATATATGAGATCAACTGGTTAACCGGTTTTGCAATACCTGAAAAAGGGAGCCCCAGTAAATAATGGATAGGGTCTAAAGGGAGTGGTAGGACTACCACATGCTGACGTATTTGCATTACCTCAGACCAAAATGACTGAACAAGGACATGAACAAAATATATGAAAATGTGAACCCGTCTCCAGCCCCCATCGCCAAAATGCAGCTGAAAGGGTAGGGTATAAATGATGGATAATCTCCGGAGTCCTATACCAAAACGTTAGAATCTTCACAGCAGTCTCTCTCTGCACCATACAACAGAGAGTTTAAAGGTTGATGACCACATTTTTACCCACATCTGAAGAGGTATAGGTCACCCTAAGAGTTTGTTCCATTTACGCATATATAAATACATGTCTTCTAGTATAGTGAAGGAATCCTGTAGTATACGATATATGGAGGAAATTAAATGCAGTTGGTGTAGCCCCTCAGCACACACATGTTCAAAGGGTGTAGAAACAGCTAAGGTAAGGGAAGGGGACATTGATTGAAAAAAATGTATGGCTTGCACAGAAAAATAAAATACATTTTGAGCAATAGAGAACTTTTCCTGCAGTGTCGCAAAAGTATGTAATCTGCGAGTAACAGGGTGCACCTGATTGAGTAATTGAAAAAGAGGGGTCTGAATCCATAGCAAAACACATCCAAAGGACAGACTATCTGGCCGGACTGGATTAAATAGAATATTGGATAAAGGAGGGCATGGTGAGGAGAAAGAGTATTTCAGGGCACATTTATACCAATATGGGGTCAGTTCAAAGAGAACGGACCATATCAAGGAACAGGGATATACCGAAAAAAGGGCACCCCGTTCGATTTCTGACCACCTATATGGAGATACCTGACTAGACCAGGAGATAACAGCCCTGAGGTGTGAGGCATAGTAGTACTTAACAATATCAGGGGCTCCTAGACCACCTTGAGTTTTGAGAGAAAAGACCACTGAGCTGGCAATACGATGTGCTTAGTTATTCCATATGAATTTCAGAAAACATCTGTGGAGAGCTTTAAGTTGGCTAATAGGTAACACAGACATCTTCAAAATGTTAATTCTACCCAGCATAGAAATAGGGTATGAAGCCCATTGGTGGAGACATCGATCTATATCCTAAAACAGGTGGGGGGTGGGGGGGGGGGTAATTAGCAGGGTAGATACTAGAATAAGAGGAGGTAATCTGGGTACTAAGGTATTTAAGGGATTGAGGGCACCATTTATAAGGGTATGTACTCTCTTAAGTTGTGCAAATAAATCTGATGGTATGTGCAAGGGTAGAGCTTCAGTTTTAGCAGTGTTAACTTTATAACACGATATGGTCCCAGATGAATGCAAGAGAACGTGTAGGGAAGGAAGTGAGATGATAGGGTTCAACAGTATTAATAGAATATCACCTGCAAAAAGTGATAAGGTGTATTCCCGCTCCGACCGTCCAGAACGCGGTGACGTACAGCACGTACGACGGGACTAGAAAAAGGAAGTTCAATAGCCAGTAGCCAATAGCTTCCGTCTCGTACTTGCTTCAGAGTATGCGTCGTTTTTGGTCTCTCAGGACAGCATACAGACGAGCGGTCCTCCCGATAAGAATAGGTTCCGTCGGAAATATTTAGAACATGTTCTATTTCTAGGTCCGGAATTTTTGAAAAAAAAAAAAAGTCTGACGGGGCACACACACGATCGGAATAGACAATGAAAAGCTTCCATCGGTCTTTTTCTGTCGGACATTCCGCTCGTGTGAACGTGGCTTGTTAGTTGGTGGAGAAGGGTTTGGAGCTTTTTGTCCAGTAATTCAGGGGTTAAAACAGGCTGTGTAGCTCAGGGGGGTATTGCAGGGTTGTCCAGGGCGAGTGGTGTAGCGTCATCAGCGTCATCAGACCCTAGCGAAGGGTCCATAGTAGCGAATTAGACCGTGGATTGCGGCTTAGTGACAAACCTGTCCATCGCAGCTCGGTAATGCGGGTCTCGCAGCAACCTATAACGGTGCTTTTGCTGGCCAATCTTACCCATGGTGTGCCCAGAGCATGCAGGGAGTGATGTAGCTTACCCCCCGTGGCGAATGAAGTAAGTTGTAAGCGGCGGGGGGCCTGGAGAGCAGACAGGAACTGGAGCTCAGTTCCTACACGTCTGCCATGATCGAAAGCCCCTCATTTGTGAGTTTAAGGAGAGCAGTATCCATGGACTGTTGAGGGTGAAATCTGGACTGAAGGGGATCAAGAAGTTTGTTCATGGTCAGATGGGTGCTCAGTCAGTTGTACACCAGTCTTTCAAGAAGTTTGAAGGAGAAGGCGAGTAAGGAGATGGGGCATAGGTTTTTAAGATTGGTGGGGTCCAGTGAGGGCTTTAAGTATTGGGGCGACTAGCAAATGTTTTAGAGAGTTTGGGAACATGTCACAACAGAGGGAGAGATTGAAAATGTGAGTTAGAGAGTGTGGAATCGAGTCAGAGGGTGAGTGTAGCATTTGCAAGGGAGCAGCATCCAGGGGGCAAGTGGTTAGATGGGTGTTAGATAAAAGTTTAGCAACCTCATTAATACTAGCAGGGTTAAACGAGGGAAGTAATGATTGTATCTGTGGACATGGGGTGTTGAGTGGGGGAGGTTTCTGTGCAATGGAGATCTCCTCGTGAATTGTATCAATCTTATTTTTGAAGTGATTGACAATCTCCCGGGCAGTGACACAAAATATTTGGGGGGCACACCCTAAAAGATGCCTTAAAGATGGTGCAGCCATAAGACCATAGAACAGAACAAAATATTACAGCGCACACATGCAAAAAATTACATTTAACTCCTACAAGGCTATTTAAAACACCTGAACATTTAAAAAAAATATGGGGATTTAGTCACACCATATTTCTATATGGTGCTTAAGGACACTTACTGTGACAAAGTACCCCATTATTAGTGGGTCCTACACTATCCATAGAATGGAGGATCCTGCTTCTCTGAACCATGGGAGTATTTCTGTAATATTGTGTTCTCCTGGCCAGTGAGTGAATTAGAGGGTGGAGGCAGTGGAGGGCAGAGTAGAGTGTTAAAGGTAGAGAAGGAGTTGACGTGGCTTGGATGAGACGGTGTTTATGAGTTTGATAAAATAGGTCTGTTTGGCAGTGTGGGGGCAGGAATAGTATTTTAGGAGGGCAATTTTATACTATTTGAAGTCTTCCTGGAACTTAGTCTTATGCCACAGACACTCAGGACCGAAGCTACGTTTTCTGAGACTTCGGGTGTCGTCTGTTTGCCAGGGTTGTAGCGGTCGGGGCCTGATTCTGTGTGTAGTGAGGGGGGGCAAACTTGTCTAGGGAGGAAGACAGTGAGCTGTTGTAAACAGAAGTAGCTAGGTTGGGGCAGGATAGGGGTGAGATTTTGCCATAGAGGTGATAAGTAGCAGAGTAGAGAAGAGAAGGGTTAAGGTGGCGAAGGTTTCTACAGGTAACTATTAGGCGGTTGGAGGAAGAGGAGGTGGAAGACAGGGAGAGAGAAAAACTAATAAGGTGGTGATCAGAGAGTGGGAGAGGATTGTTGGAGAGGTTGCATGGAGTGCACAGATAGGAGAAGACAAGGTCAAGGGTGTTGTCGTTGGAGTGAGTAGGAGCCTGTATCCATTGCTTCAGGTCAAGAGAAACTAATGGCACTGATGACTGATGACACTGATGACTGGCACTGTGACACTGATGACTGGCACTGACCCTGATGGGCACTGTGAGACTGATGGGCACTGTGACACTGATGGGCACTGTGACACTGACCTTGATGGGCACTGTGACACTGGTTGGCACTATGACACTGATGGGCACTGTTTGGGCACTGTATACAATGGTGAATAAAATAAATAACTCACGATGCATCACAGATCGCTCTCCCTCCTCACACGCAGTCTCTGTATGAGGAGGGAGACCTGTCAATGAGAGATGATCTCATACGTTTACATTTAAAATCATCTATTATTGGACATGCCGATCACGTGGTAAATGGCCGCTGTGATTGGCCATTTACCGCAATCTGTGATTGGCTGTGTCCAAGGGACGAAGCCACCACAAATTTTCCCTGATGCACGCCCACGAGGGCATGTGGGGAGAGTGTAAAGGGGAAGACATTTATTGACAGCCTCCCGGCAATTAAGGCCATACTCTAGCCATCATTCGGCTATAGCGCGGGGGCGAGGTGGTTAATACAATTTATAGAATATGAAGCCTACATCTCATTGTCATCCTTGCAAGAAATAAATAAATTAAGGGAGATGTTTGTATCAAATGGGAAAAAAACCCAGCAACCAGCTGTATCAGTAAATTAAATTTAAGTAATGTAGAAACTTAAGGGAATATTCCACCCATGTCATTAAAATGTAGCTGATTTAACCACTGTTGTAAACATTTATCTAAAAAAATTATTCATTATATATTGTTATATACTGCTTATGGAAATATTCAGCAGGAAAAAAACATGAAGTAGAACTATTCCTTTGTCTATACACATTACCGAGTATTGTACAGCTCTTCCTGTGCTTTTAACTGCACACAATAGTTTATCTTAAAAAAATGAGTATTTCCTGCAAATTGGATTGTAATTAACACATGGTAAATCAGAAGGAAATTCCTAAAACACATTTAACATGTGTAATACAACTTGGATCTTAAATTTGTGCTTGACGTTTGGCATTTTTCATAAACAACCATTTGTATAGCATAGTCTAAGAATGTCCTTATTAGTCATTGTGTATAATCATTATAAAGACAAATATCTGGAAGCTCAGCTCACTGCATGTCTGTATTGGCTGTACCGCCAATTTGGCCTACCCAGGGTCACAACTATTTTAAAAGTGCCTAGCCCCCTAGGAAAAAGGAGACTTGGATTGTGAGCTTATCTCTATGATCCCAATACTCATATTTCTATGTAGTTAATTTAAAATGTGTGATATGCAAAGGTTGTTGGGTTTTGTAACTTTACACATTCAGTCTAAATACAGTATATACGTATGTATAAAGGAAATTTTGCCCGCTGACATCTTAACTAAAGAAAATTGGTGAATTACACTTTTTGATTCTCCAGTCTGCAGGGAATCATACAACTCATGAAATTCCAATTGTCTAGAATCCGGAATTGTGTGATTTGTCACAGATCTTACAGATTTACAGTACATGAAGAAGAATCAAAAAGTGTTGAATCTGCTGTTCTCCCTATTTAATCATTCCTAGTCTCAAATACTTTTACCACTTCACTATTTTTTTTAAATCTGGTTTAAGTGGTTCTGTTCAAATGTAAAATACTTATTTTACTAAATCAACTTTGTAAAATGAACATGTACTATGTGTGCTGTGTATTTTAATTTAGATTTCCCTTTAAGTGTGTGTGTGTAATATCTTCACATTATATTTTTACATTATTATTATATTATTATTGTAATATTATATATATATATATATTTATGTGTGTACAGTGATACCTCATTTCACGAACACTTCTGTTTACGAACAACTCGGTTCATGAACAGAAGAGTTCACAAAAATTTGCTTCGGTTCACGAACACGAGCCACAGCCATCTTCTCTGCTCTGACATGTTCATATTGAGAAGAGCAGTGAAAGATGGAAAAACAGTTCATATGAATTCTACAACTTTATAATGCCCTAAGATGATCTTTTCCTGGATAAACAGTGCTGTTTTCTGGAATGTACATACATTTCATAATTTTACTGTATATATAAACAAAAAAAAAAGCTAATAACAAATTAATCTAATTAACATTGAACCCTATGGGAAAATTTGCCTTGGTTCACAACCAATTTGGTTCGCGAATCATTTCACGAATTAGGTTTGTGAACCGAGGTATCACTGTATGTGTGTATGTATATTTGTATGTGTGTGTGTGTGTATATATATATATATATATATATATATATATATATATATATATATATATATATACACACATATACACAGTGTCTTGAAAAAGTATTCATACCCCTTGACATTTTCCACATTTTGTCATGTTACAACCAACATTTTGTAATGTATTCTATTGTGAGTTTATTAATAAATAAATAAAAAGTGTGGCATGCATTTGTATTCAGTCCCCCTGAGTCGATACTCTGTAGAACCACCTTTCGCTACAATTACAGCTGCAAGTCTTTTTGGGGATGTCTCTACCAGCTTTGCACATCTAGAGAGTGACATTTTTGCCAATTCTTCTTTGCAAAATAGCTCAAGCTCTGTTAGATTGGAAGGAGAGCATGTGTGAACAGCAATCTTCAAGTCTTGCCACAGATTTGCAATCGGATTTAGGTCTGGACTTTGACTGGGCCATTCTAACACATGAATATGCTTTGATCTAAACCATTCCATTGTAGCTCTGGCTGTATGTTTAGGGTCATTTTCCTGCTGAAAGGTGACCCTCCGTCCCAGTCTCAAGTCTTTTTGCAGACTCTAATAGGTTTTCTTCTAAGATTGCCCTGTATTTGGCTCCATCCATCTTCCCATCAACTCTGACCAGCTTTCCTGTCCCTGCTGAAGAAAAGCAACCCCATAACATGATGCTGCCATCACCATGTTTCACGATGGGGGTGGTTTGTTCAGGGTCAAGTGCAGTGTTAGTTTTCTGCCACATATAGCATTTTGCTTTTAGGCCAAAAAGTTCAATTTTGGTATTATCTAACCAGAGCACCTTCTTCCACATGTTTGCTGTGTCCCCCACATGGCTTCTCGCAAACTGCTAACGGAACTTCTTATGGCTTTCTTTCAACAATGGCTTTCTTCTTTCCACCCTTCCATAAAGGCCAGATTTGTGGAGTGCATGACTAATAGTTGTCCTGTGGACAAATTCTCCCACCTGAGCTGTGGATCTCTGCAGCTTCTCCAGAGTTACCATGGGCCTGTCAGTTTGGGTGGATGACCATGTCTTGGTAGGTTTGCAGTTGTGCCATACTCTTTCCATTTTCAGATGATGGATTGAACAGTGTTCCGTGAGATGTTCAAAGCTGGGGATATTTTTTTTAATAATCTTACCCTGCTTTAAACTACTCCACAACTTCTTTATCTCTGATCTGTCTGGTGTGTTCCTTGGCCTTCATGATGTTGTTTGTTCACGAAGGTTCTGTAATAAACCTCCAAGGGCTCCACAGAACAGCTGTATTCATACTGAGATAAATTACACATAGGTGGACTCTATTTACTAATTAGGTGACTTCTGAAGGCAATTGGTTCCACTAGATTTTAGTTAGGGGTACCAGAGTAAATGGGTCTGAATACAAATGCACGCCACACTTTTCAGATATTTATTTGTAAAAAAAATTGAAAATCATTTATCATTTGTAAAATGACAAATTGTGGAAAATGTTAAGGGGTATGAATACTTTTTGAAGGCACTGTATGTGTATGTGTATATATATATATATATATATATATATATATATATATATATATATATATATATATTATACAGTATATTACTGTAAGGATACTAAGAAGCATTTACCATACAGCATGATATAGACAGAGTAGAGCAGTGTTATATATTACTTACTGCACAGTGTACAGTACAGTGTAGGGAGTAGTCACCCCAGCATGCACCCCAATAATTGCAGCACACCTCACCATGCACCACAATTTCACTTAGGACATGCATTCCACCTTAGAGCTTTCATTAGTGGATCAGTTAGCTGAAATTTGTCAAGTTATAAGCCAATCTTACCTAACAGAGACCCTCATTTTGCCAGGACTTTATTCTGACATGAAAATTTCACTTGATTCCAGCACGTTACTAACGTGCCCCTCATTCCTGACCCTGTTCTCATTAAACTTTGTTATAGGAGAAGCTGTTGATGGGGCATATACAGTATTATACCTATATCAATGATCTTATTAGTATGTAGTAAAGTTTTTTATAGGTATTATTTCTATGTATAGATTGTAATTAGATATGTACAATCAGCAGTCATATTTTATCATAACATACACAGACAACGCAACAGTAGAGCTTTACTGCTTAGTCTCACAATTCATGAGTTAAACAATGTTCTGGATGTATAGTATTGAGCAGGGAAGCTCAGTGCAATGAAATACAGAACTCACTCAGTGACCTAATCTGTCAACCTTTATATTTAATTCAATAAAATATAAAACAGCAAAAAGAAATGTGAAAATCACATCAAACATTACTCTAAGGCAAGCACTCCAATAATAACTCACATTGGGTGCTCACTGAAAATAATTTTACTATACTTGCCTTTACCATCATCGTGGTAGAAACGTTAGGGAGCTCTTTCCCAAATCTATTTTTATGTCCTAAAACTAGGGATGAGCCAAACACCCCCCGGTTCGGTTCTCACCAGAACATGCAAACAGACAAAAAATTTGTGCGAACACTGTTAAAGTATATGGGACACGAATGTGAAAAATCAAAAGTGTTCATTTTAAAAGCTTATATGCAAGTTGTTGCCATAAAAAGTGTTTGGGACCCGGGTACTGCCCCAGGGGACATGTATCAATGCAAAAAAAAGTTTTTTAGATCGGCTGTTTTTTCAGGAGCAGTGATTTTAATAATGCTTAAAGTGAAACAATAAAAAATGAAATATTCCTGTAAATATCGTGCCTGGGGGGTCCCCTTAGTCTGCCTGTAAAATAGCGTCTCTTTCCCGTGTTTATAACAGTACCACAGCAAAATGACATTTTGAAAGGAAAAAATGTCATACAATATTGCTTGCGGCTGTAATGTATTGTCGGATCCCGGCAATTTACATAAAAAATCATTGAAAATAACTGAGTGGGTCCCCCCTCCCTAGACCATTATCAGGCCCTTCGGGTTTGGTATGGATATTAAGGGGAACTCCATGCCAAAATTAAAAAAAAATGGCGTGGGGCCTCCCAAAATCCATACTAGGCCCTTCAGGTCTGGTATGGATTTTAAAGGAAACCCCACGCCAAAAAAAATGTCATGGCCCCCCCCCCCCAAATCCATACCAGACCCTTATCCAAGCATGCAACCTGGCAGGCCACAGGAAAAGGGGGGGTGAGAGAGCCACATGCCCTCAACATGGGGAGGGGGCTTTGGGGTATTCCCAAAGCACCTTGTCCCCATGTTGATGGGGACAAGGGCCTCATCCCCACAACCCTTGCCCGGTGGTTGTGGGGGTCTTCAGGTGGGGGGGCTTTTCGGAATCTGGAAACCCCCTTTAAAAAGGGGGCCCCCAGATCCTGGCACCCCTATGTGAATGGTTATGGTGTACATTTTACCCCTACCCATTCACCAAAAAAGTAAAAACGACAGCAGACAGTTTTAGACAATTCCTTTATTAAAAAAAAAAGTGTCCCACGATGTCCATCCATCTTCAATCACGGCGCAGACGGTCCGGAGAAAAAAAAATACAGAAAAACTCTGCTTCCTTTTTGCGGTGTCAACTGTTAAATAGTCAAGGGCGGGGCCATCCAGTTAGTCTAGTGTGTGTGTATATGTATATATATATATATATATATATATATATATATATATATATATATACTCTGCATTTAGTGTAGACTAGATATTCAGTGTAGACTCAGTCAGTGCAGGCAGTGTAGTATATAAAACACAGTGTATTAAAGTGGTTAAGGGAAACCTGGCACCAAAATAAAAAAAATGGCTTGGGCCCCCCCAAATCCATACCAGGCCCTTCAGGTAATGGGGAAACCTGTGACAAAATTTAAAATAAAAATGGCATGGGGGCCCCCAATCCATACCAGACCCTTATCCGAGCATGCAACCTGGAAGGCCAGGATAGGGGGGGACGAGTGAGGGCTCCCCCTTCTGAACCATACCAGGCCACTTGCCCTCAACATGGAGAGTCTGGTATGGATTTTGGGGGGACCCCATGCCATTTTTTTTACTTTTCGGCACGGGGTCCCCTTAAAATCCATACCAGACCTGAAGGGCCTAGTATGGATTTTGGGGGGACCCCCACGCCATTTTTTTTTACATTTTGATGTGGAGTTCCTCTTAATATCCATACCAGGCCCTGGGGGGGCGTACACTGTTTTTTTCAAATGGCTTTATCAATATTAGCCGACAATACATTACAGCTGCAAGCAATTTTGAATGACATTGTTTTCCTTTAGAAATATAATTTTGCTGCAGGTCTGTAAAACACACCGGAAAGATTTGCTACTTTACAGGCAGACTAAGGGGACTATGGGAACCCCCAGGCATGATATTTAAAGGAATATTTAGTTTTTATTGTTTCACTTTAAGCATTATTAAAATCACTGCTCCTGAAAAAGCGGTAGTTTTTTTTTTTTTTAAATGCATTGATGTATGGCCCCTGGGGCAGTACCTGGGTCCCCATACACTTTTTATGGGAATAGCTTGCACATAAGCCTTTAAATTAGCATTTTTCATGTTCGTATCCCATAGGATTTAACGGTGTTCGCATGTTCGCACAAAATTTTTGCCTGTTCTGGTGCAAACCGAACCGGAGGGTGTTCAGCTCATCCCTACTTCTAGCTAAAGAGATTAGTGTGTTTTTTTGCACTTTGCCAAAATAACCAAGGTATGTTCATTTTTCATTCCAGAGGTTTACCCTTACTTTAACCTTAGAATCTTGTGCTCAAATAACCTAAAATATACAGTATCTCACAAAAGTTAGTACACCCCTCACATTTTTGTAAATAGTTTATTATATCTTTTCATGTGACAACACTGAAGAAATGAGTGCACAGCTTGTATAGCAGTGTAAATTTGCTGTCCCCTCAATATAACTCAACACACAGACATTAATGTCTAAACCACTGGGAACAAAAGTGAGTACACCCCTAAGTAAAAATTTCCAAATTGGGCCCAAAGCGTCAATATTTTCTGTGGCCATCACCATTTTCCAGCACTGCCTTAACCCTCTTGGGCATGAAGTTCACCAGAACTTTACAGGTTGCCACTGGAGTCCTCTTCCACTTCTCCATGAGGACATCATGGAGCTGGTGGATGTTAGAGACCTTGCGCTCCTCCAAATTTCCTTTTTAAGGATGCCCCACAGATGCCATACAGACGCTCAATAGCTTTTAGGTCTGGAGACATGCTTGGACAGTCCATCATCTTTACCCTCAGCTTCTTTAGCAAGGCAGTGGTCTTCTTGGAGGTGTGTTTGGGGTCGTTATCATGTTGGAATACTGCCCTGCATGGCTTTGAAGGGAGGGGATCATGCTCTGCTTCAGTATGTCACAGTACATGTTGGCATTCATGGTTTCCACCATGAACTGTAGCTCCCCAGTGCCGGCAGCACTCATGCAGCCCCAGACCATGACACTCCCACCACCATGCTTGACTGTAGGCAAGACAAACTAGTCTTTGTACTCCTCACCTGGTTGTCGTCACACACGCTTGACACCATCTGAACCCAATAAGTTTATCTTGGTCTCATCAGACCACAGGACATGGTTCTATGCTATGAGGTGCCATGTTGAACTTCCAGTGATCAGTTTGAAAGAGTGAGAGCCAAATTTAACACACCTGCTCCCCCTTCACACCTGAGACCTTGTAACACTAACAAGTCACATGACACCAGGGAGAGAAAATGGCTAATTGGGCCCAATTTGGACATTTTCATTTAGGGGTGTACTCACTTTTGTTGCCAGTGGTTTAGACATTAATGGCTGTGTGTTGAGTTATTTTGAGGGGACAGCAAATTTACACTGTTATACAAGTTGTACACTCACTACTTCACATTGTAGCAAAGTGTAATTTCTTCAGTGTTGTCACATGAAAAGATATAATAAAATATTTACAAAAATGTGAGGGGTGTACTCACTTTTGTGAGATACTGAATATGACTCTCTAACTTTGTTACTTCCTTGGATTTTCTTTACCGCTGTATGTCTCCTTTAATGATATGATTATAACATTTTGGAGCCTATTTATAAAAATGCTTTGAGTTTTTCAGTTTTATACCTTACAAGTTCTATTTCCCAGGCCTTTTTTTACTCTGTGCACTCCCCAGCATGCGCCCGCACATGCAGGTGATTGATTGACAGCCTCAACTGTGCATGTTTCTCTATGCGACTGTAGTGGGGGGTGTCCTTTCCTTCCACTCAGGTCTCGGATTACACTCAGCTCTGTGCTGTGCAGTGTGTGACAGCAGATCCCCACCCCCTGGCTGACAAAAAACCTTTGTTGGGTGAACTTTGAATGGCTGTAGAGAAGATAGGGCTACAGATCATGAAGGACAGCTTATGCAGGAGGATGTATTTAATCTCTGTGTATCACCTGAGTCTAGTCACTGTATATGTAGGGTAGGGAAGTGTCAACAACCCTTTCAGCTTTTTTTTTGTTTTTTTTTCTGTCTGTGTCCTGAGGGGAAATTTCCCTGTCCTGAGGGAAATTTTCATCTAGAAAATTGTCACCAGAACAAATGTTTCCATTAGAAAATTTCCCCACACCTCTTGTTGAGGCTACAACCGTAAAAATTTGGATTACACTTCACTTTTTGTCCCATTATCAATGGTTACCGGACATTTGGGAGGAGGGGGTCTACTTAATGGGGCACAAACAAAATTTAAAAAAATGACAGCAGTTATAATTTTTCCCTACTAAAATAAACAGGTTTTGACTCCCCCATGATTAAGCTTTGAGGGGGTGGAGCGAAATGCATTGAGGGTGTGGCCTGGATGGAGCCCTACCATTCATTGCCTCACACGGGTCTGCTTTTTGATGTGTGGCTTTCGAACATTCTTTCTGCTATATTGAAGCTTGGAGCCAGGACGAGCTCCCATCCTAGCCAGCACTCACAGTGGTTTAGCTTTGGACTATAGCTCTCACCTGAGCGGCACCTACATCTTACGTTTAGGTTTTGACTATAGATACACTTTCAATTATTTAACTGCCTTAGGTGGAAACATTCTCTAGGATAATGAGCCCCATTAAGAAACATTAGATCACTTCTCTTTACAACTTGCACAGCATGGAAACTGGCACTGGTTTACATGAACTGCATCTGACTGGTGCATTCTAAATGACAAAATCCAAATTCAAGATATTCAGTAGATACACTCCCTTGTAGCGTATATCTAAAACTGCATAAAAATTTGTATGGCCTGTCCTTGAATTGTGCTACTCTAGCCACTTAAGCCCCGGACGATTTGGCTGCCCAAAGACCAGAGCATTTTTTGCGATTCGGCACTGCGTCGCTTTAACTGACAATCGTGCGACGTGACTCCCAAACAAAGTTGACGTCCTTTTTTCCCCACAAATAGAGCTTTCTTTTGGTGGTATTTGATCACCTCTGCGGTTTTTATTTTTTGTGCTAATAAACACAAAAAAATAGCGACAATTTTGAAAACGCATTATTTTTTACTTTTTGCTATAATAAATCAGTTTAGGCTGATTTTTCTACATATTTTTGGTAAAGAAAATCACAATAAGCGTTTATTGATTGGTTTGCCCAAAAGTTATAGCATTTACAAAATAGAGATAGTTTTATGGCATTTTTATTAATAATTTTTTTTTCATTAGTAATGGCAGCGATCAGTGATTTTTATTGTGACTGCAACATTATGGCGGACAGATCTGACACTTTTGGTGTGATTTTGGGACCATTCTCATTTATACAGCAATCAGTGCAATTAAAAATGCATTGATTACTGTGAAAATGTGACTGGCAGTGAAGGGGTTAACCTCTAGGTGGCACTGTAGGGGTTGAGTGTGTCCTAGGGAGTGATTCTAACTGTGTGGGGGAGGGACTGTGTGTGACACGACAATAATCACCGCTCCCAATTACAGGGAGCTGTGATCAGTGTGATTAGGCAGAACGGGGAAATGCTTATTTACATTAGCATTTCCCCGTTCTTCCTTTCCGTGAGATGATCGCGGGTGTCCCTGCGGACATCGAGTCCGCGGGACCAGCGATCATGCTCCCGCAAACCGCTTCTTAAAGGACAACGTACAGGTATGTTAATTTGCCTGTACGTGCCCTTCTGCCGACGTATATCGGCGTGAGCCGGTCAGCAAGCGGCTAGGTAACCATGGTCACGTCCCTTTTTCAGTTCTCTATTGGGCAGGCATCAACAGCTTTAAAATGAACAGTAAAATCAGTTATACAACTTTTGACATTATTGATTGACCTTAATATACTTGAGGTCTGCTGTTGATGCTGACAGAACAGCAATACCTGGAGGAGAAGTACAGGTTAACTGAGTTGGTCCTAAAAAATTCAAAAGGTAAGTTCCAAACAGTCACTCCTCTATGTCCGTGTTACAATGTTTCCACAGAATATCATGGAATATTCATAATTTTGTTCAACATGCATTATTCCCTTTTCTTTTGTGCAGAAGATTTTAATCTTCCCTTGGTAAAATATGGGTTACAACTGAAAAAGTGTAATCTAAAACAGTGTTTCTCAACCTTTTTTCAGTCAAGGCACCCTTTAAAATTCTAGGTAGTATCAAGGCACCCCATTCTAAAATGTAAAAAACGATTCTAATAGCTTTACATAATGCAGCACATAGGACACCCAACGTTAGAGGTGATTTATTCTTCCAAATCAATTACACTTTTGCACGCTGGTACTGACTAGTATTCCAATGTTTCTCTTCTCTTTCAATTTCTCTACATCAATCAGCTAATGTCACCCCAGTGCTGAGGGAGAGAGGCAGAGGAGGGTCAAACATGGATGCTGTGTAGGCAACAGACATCCTCTTTATTAACAGATGATGTAATTGGTTGTTAGGATTCCAGTGCCTAGAAAGTTGTAATGGTGCATAATAAAAACCTGTGGCTTTGTGCAACTAAAAGGCCAGCTTGATCCACCTGCTGGCTTGTATACAATTTTTGATACATTTTTAGGCATTTTTCCAAGAAGAAGAAACCTCAAGGCACCCCAGGGTGCCTGGGCATCCTGGTTGAAAAAAGTTGATCTAAAACCTTGTAAGATATCTTTTTACTCCGACCTAGTGTCAAAAATAAAATGTGGATTTCCAACTCCATCATTGGTTACAGCCACTATCACTATTATGCCCTGTACACACGGTCGGACATTGATCGGACATTCCGACAACAAAATCCATGGATTTTTTCCGACGGATGTTGGCTCAAACTTGTCTTGCATACACACGGTCACACAAAGTTGTCGGAAAATCCAATCGTTCTAAACGCGGTGATGTAAAACAAGTACGTCGGGACTATAAACGGGGTAGTAGCCAATAGCTTTCGTCTTTTAATTTATTCTGAGCATGCGTGGCACTTTGTGCGTCGGATTTGTTTTCACACGGTCGGAATTTCCGACAACGGATTTTGTTGTCAGAAAATTTTATAGCCTGCTCTCAAACTTTGTGTGTCGGAAATTCCGATGGAAAATGTGTGATGGAGCCTACACACGGTCGGAATTTCCGACAACTAGGTCCTATCACACATTTTCCATCTCAAAAGCCGACCGTGTGTACAGGGCATTAGTATTGGGAACATGTCCTGTAGAAGTCAAAATAATAGGGATGAGCCGAACACCCCCCTGTTCGGTTCGCACCAGAACATGCGAACAGGAAAAAAGTTCGTTCGAACACGCGAACACCGTTAAAGTCTATGGGACACGAACATGAATAATCAAAAGTGCTAATTTTAAAGGCTAATATGCAAGTTATTGTCATAAAAAAGTGTTTGGGGACCTGGGTCCTGCCCCAGGGGACATGGATCAATGCAAAAAAAAGTTTTAAAAACGGCCGTTTTTTCAGGAGCAGTGATTTTAATAATGCTTAAAGTCAAACAATAAAAGTGTAATATCCCTTTAAATTTCGTACCTTGGGGGTGTCTATAGTATGCCTGTAAAGGGGCGCATGTTTCCTGTGTTTAGAACAGTCTGACAGCAAAATGACATTTTGAAGGAAAAAACTCATTTAAAACTACCCGCGGCTATTGCATTGCCGACAATACACATAGAAGTTCATTGATAAAAACGGCATGGGAATTCCCCAAAGGGGAACCCCGAACCACAATTAAAAAAAAAAAATGACGTGGGAGTCCCCCTAAATTCCATACCAGGCCCTTCAGGTCTGGTATGGATATTAAGGGGAACCCCGGCCAAAATTAAAAAAATAAAATGACGTGGGGTTCCCCCTAAATTCCATACCAGACCCTTCAGGTCTGGTATGGATTTTAAGGGGAACCCCGCGCCAAAAAAAAAAAAAAAAAAACGGCGTGGGGTCCCCCCAAAAATCCATACCAGACCCTTATCCGAGCACGCAACCTGGCAGGCCGCAGGAAAAGAGGGGGGGACGAGAGTGCGCCCCCCCCTCCTGAACCGTACCAGGCCACATGCCCTCAACATTGGGAGGGTGCTTTGGGGTAGCCCCCCAAAACACCTTGTCCCCATGTTGATGAGGACAAGGGCCTCATCCCCACAACCCTGGCCGGTGGTTGTGGGGGTCTGCGGGCGGGGGGCTTATCGGAATCTGGGGAAGGGGAACCCTGCGCCAAAATGTAAAATAAAATGGTGTAGGGGCCCCCCAAAATCCATACCGGGCCCTTATCCGAGCACGCAACCTGGCAGGCCGCAGGAAAAGAGGGGGGGTGAGAGAGCGCCCCCCCTCCTGAACCATACTAGGCCACATGCCCTCAACATGGGGAGGGTGCTTTGGGGTAGCCCCCCAAAGCACCTTGTCCCCATGTTGATGAGGACAAGGGCCTCATCCCCACAACCCTGGCCGGTGGTTGTGGGGGTCTGCGGGCGGGGGGCTTATCGGAATCTGGAAGCCCCCTTTAACAAAGGGACCCCCAGATCCCGGCCCCCCCCCCTGTGTGAAATGGTAAGGGCCATTTCACTAAAAAACTGTCAAAAATGTTAAAAATGACAAGAGACAGTTTTTGACAATTCCTTTATTTAAATACTTCTTCTTTCTTCTATCTTCCTTCATCTTCTGGGTCTTCTGGTTCTTCTGGCTCTTCTGGTTCTTCCTCCGGCGTTCTCGTCCAGCATCTCCTCCACGGCGTCTTCTATTTTCTTCTCCTCGGGCCGCTCCGCACCCATGGCATGGGGGGAGGCTCCCGCTCTTCTCTTCTTCTTCATCTTCTTCTCTTTTTCTCTTCTTCTCTTCTTCATTTTCTTCTCCGGGCCGCTCCGCATCCATGCTGGCATGAAGGGAGGCTCCCGCTGTGTGACGGCGCTCCTCGTCTGACAGTTCTTAAATAACGGGGGGCGGGGCCACCCGGTGACCCCCGCCCCCCTCTGACGCACGGGACATGACGGGACTTCCCTGTGGCATTCCCCGTGACGTCACAGGGAAGTCCCGTCAAGTCACCGTGCGTCAGAGGGGGGCGGGGTCACCGGGTGGCCCCGCCCCCCGTTATTTAAGAACTGTCAGATGAGGAGCGCCGTCACACAGCGGGAGCCTCCCGCCATGCTAGCATGTGTGAGGAGCGGCCCGGAGAAGAAAATGAAGAAGAGAAGAAAAGAAGAAGAGAAGAAGATGAAGAAGAAGAGAAGAGTGGGAGCCTCCCCCCATGCCATGGGTGCGGAGCGGCCCGAGGAGAAGAAGATAGAAGACGCCGCAGAGGAGATGCTGGACGAGAACGCCGGAGGAAGAACCAGAAGAGCCAGAAGAACCAGAAGACCCAGAAGATGAAGGAAGATAGAAGAAAGAAGAAGTATTTAAATAAAGGAATTGTCAAAAACTGTCTCTTGTCATTTTTAACATTTTTGACAGTTTTTTAGTGAAATGGTAGGGGTACTTTTGTACCCCCTTACCATTTCACACAGGGGGGGGGCCGGGATCTGGGGGTCCCCTTGTTAAAGGGGGCTTCCAGATTCCGATAAGCCCCCCGCCCGCAGACCCCCACAACCACCGGCCAGGGTTGTGGGGATGAGGCCCTTGTCCTCATCAACATGGGGACAAGGTGTTTTGGGGGGCTACCCCAAAGCACCCTCCCAATGTTGAGGGCATGTGGCCTGGTACGGTTCAGGGGGGGGGGGCGCACTCTCGTCCCCCCCTCTTTTCCTGCGGCCTGCCAGGTTGCGTGCTCGGATAAGGGTCTGGTATGGATTTTTGGGGGGACCCCACGCCTTTTTTTTTTTTTTTTGGCGCGGGGTTCCCCTTAAAATCCATACCAGACCTGAAGGGTCTGGTATGGAATTTAGAGGGAACCCCACGTCATTTTTTTTTTTAAATTTTGGTCGGGGTTCCCCTTAATATCCATACCAGACCTGAAGGCCTGGTATGGAATTTAGGGGGACTCCCACGTCATTTTTTTTTTTTAATTGTGGTTCGGGGTTCCCCTTTGGGGAATTCCCATGCCGTTTTTATCAATGAACTTCTATGTGTATTGTCGGCAATGCAATAGCCGCGGGTAGTTTTAAATGAGTTTTTTCCTTCAAAATGTCATTTTGCTGTCAGACTGTTCTAAACACAGGAAACATGCGTCCCTTTACAGGCATACTATAGACACCCCCCAGGTACGAAATTTAAAGGGATATTACACTTTTATTGTTTGACTTTAAGCATTATTAAAATCACTGCTCCTGAAAAAACGGCCGTTTTTAAAACTTTTTTTTGCATTGATCCATGTCCCCTGGGGCAGGACCTGGGTCCACAAACACTTTTTATGACAATAACTTGCATATTAGCCTTTAAAATTAGCACTTTTGATTTCTCCCATAGACTTTTAAAGGGTGTTCCGCGGCATTCGAATTTGCCGCGAACACCCCAAATTGTTCGCTGTTCGGCGAACTTGCGAACAGCCAATGTTCGAGTCGAACATGAGTTCGACTCGAACTCGAAGCTCATCCCTACAAAATAACTATTTTGTGCTAATATATACAAGGGCAGGGAGAGTTCCAACTTTTACTTTGAACCTCAAATGATAGGAAGTCTATCTGTATTGTTTGGGAAAAAATTAGCAGTGCCAGTTATTGTTTTGTCACACCTGCAGAAAGAAACTTGTGTCAGTTAACAAAACATTATTTTAAAGGAAAGAACATGCTATCTTTAAGTGGTTAAGATGATTCACAGTGAAAATAACTCTAGAGTAACATTCCCGACATGATCATATCATAGTTCAGAACACACCCAGGAATCCCTGCTCTTGTTATCTTTTTTTTTTTTTATATTAACCCTTGAATATTAGAAAAGGAATTCAAACCTTCAACAACCTTGGCAATTGCATGTCTGCAGAACTTTACATGACTGTTGAATGCTGCATTATAATTTTACAGTGGTAAAAAAAATGTATGCAAATGCATGTTAAATTCATGAACCCAACCAAGTTAAAATCTGGTATGTTGCTAGTGTCATACAGGCGTAATATGTTCCAATAGCTAGTGCAGTGTTTAACAAAAAAAGAAGTCTGCATTTGACTTGCTTTGCCTGCAGTTTAAGCACATCTCAATAGGACATGCTGCATCCAAAAAAGCAGCGCAATGCAGAGCATTGCCATTACTGATAGGCCTATGCAGTCTCTGAAATGCCATGTACAGTACACTGTTCAGATAAAGTCAACAATAGGATTTTGCTGACCTGTTTTAAATGCATGTAAAAGGCAGGAAAACAACACCTGCCAACATGAACCCTTAGACCCATGGACAAGTCCTCTGCTTTAGCCCCAATCCTCTTTATACACACACAAACATCTGCTGCACATAGAATCCCCAATATGAATGATGCATCCCTCCTGACTGTGTAGGACCTGTCCCATATGTCAGCAAAGTACAGCACATAGTCACATAGTACTTTTTGAGCCCACCATTCAATAGAGACCTAAAGTGATAATAAAGGCAATATTTTTTTTTTTAAATAACAAACATGTTATACTTACCTGCTCTGTACAGTAGTTTTGCACAGACCAGTATGATCCTCCTCTTTTCGGGTCCCCCAACGGTGCTCCTGGCCCCTCCCTGTTGAGTGCCTCCAGAGCAAGCACCTTGCAATGGGGGGCACCCGAGCTGGTGCGCGCTCCCGAGCCGCCGCTCTGCGTGTCTATTCACACACAGAGCCGTGGCTCAACTCCGCCTGTCTCAGCCAATGAGGGGGAAGAGACTCAGCAGTGCTGAGGTTCCTGTGCACAGCGCTGGAGAAAGATCAGGCTCAGGTAAGTATTGGGGGGGGGGGGGGTATAGAATGCACGAAAGTAAAAATCCTTGAGCCTTTAGAACTACTTTAATTACTCTATATAGCAAATAGCTATACAGCTAGATAATGAGAGAGATAGATGTATATAAAGAGTAGCCTTTGTGGTTCCCTGAACCCTCTTACAGTCTCTCATAGTATCCAGCTGGAGGAAGACACCAAACATCCCCTTCACTTTCAATCCAGATATTGTCAAGAGTCATTGGGGGGGGGGGGGGGATGCATATCTTAGTACCTGTGATGCAGGGTCTGATGAACGTGCTCAGAGCCTGACACCATTTGGGTGTAGAAAAAGGAGATGTCATTCAATACTAGTCAGTGATGGAATGGGACATGTCTGTTTGTTTCTTTTGGTGGGCGCCAAGTATTATTTATAGTTCATAGGGGTCTTCCAGATTTCAATAAGTCCCCTCCTGCAGATCTTTACAACTACCAGTCTAGGGTTGTGTGGGAAGAGGTCCTCATTAACATGGGAACAAAATGCTTTGCCCAGGTGGATCCACCTTGCGTCCCTATGTTAAGTAGGGATGAGTTCAGTATTCGATCAAACATTAGCTGTTAGGACATGTGTCTAAACTTCAAATATTTAGGGTGTTTGGCATTGCTGGACACTACAGCTTCTGGCTGTCAATGGTTGCTAAGGAAGCAACTGCTGCTTGAAACTGTTGCATCCTTACGAACAACCAACATCACCCAGCCCATTCACCTACTTTACTTGGCCAGGAATCCCCAGCCATGTAAGAAAATGGGCCTAAAATGGAGTAGGTTACATCATTGCCTAAATATGGCCACATTGTTGTTATGGAAGCAGCACAGAAACAAAAAAGAAGCTCTAAATGACAGCTATCAAAGTCATTTTGCCGGCAAATTTAAAACTTTTTTTCTTTGTATATGTCAGTGCTGCTTTCTGTAGATCCTTAACCTCTTCCAGCCAGATGCACGCATATATGCGGCCTTTTAGCAGGTGCACTTTAACACAGAGTGGGCGCATATTTACTATGCTGAGAGCATGCTGATTGGAACACCCGGTTCCACCTTCCAGCATTTTGATCCACCTAAAGGGCTGAGAGGCAGCGGTTTGAGTTAAAAGCCATTCCAGACCTGAAGAGTCTGGTGTGAATATGGGCGAAGGGGGGGCGCCACAGTGTTTTTATTTTTCTCTTTTTTTTTACACTATCATTACTCTTTTATTCATATTCACCTATTGGCTGAATGGGCCAGACAGGAATGAGTCACTAGCTGCTAGGATGCCCATGTGCACACTTTTACTTATGTATATACAGTAATCTTGTGTTATCTCAGGAAGTCTAATAACCACTTTTATGGCCGGTTCACACCACAAAAATGCACTCCAAATCTTTTCCGGATGCGTTTCTGCAGTGTGTTTTGGATACGTTCCAGTGCAATTCTGGTGCATGTTTGATGCACTTCCGAATGCAATCGAGGTGCTTTTTTTTAGTTTTCTTTTTCACTAGGCTAGGGTCCAGTGCATTTTTTGATTCATTTTACTGCGTTCCAGTACAGTTCAGTGCAGGAAAAATGCAGCATGTTCTACTTTTTTTCTAGAACTGAAAAGCCCTGGAACTGCACTGATGTGAACTATGCCATTGGAAAGAAACCATATAACCTACTTTCCATGCATTTTTGATGTAGAACAAAAACGCACTGGACTGCATGTGGTGTGAACTGGCCCTAATGCAGTTCCGTACGCTTTTTTTCTGCACACTTGATAGTTCACACTAGTGGCAGTTCTGTTCAGTTCCGTACCCTTTTTTCTGCACAAAATGTGAAACTGACTGCATGGCGTGAACTAGAGCAATTGGAATACATGGAAAACACTGTGCATGCATTTTTAGTGCAGAAAAAAAGTGCACAGAACTGAACGGAACTGCATCTGGTGTGAACTGGCCCTAATGCATGCACAGTGTTTTCCATGTATTCCAATGGCTCTAGTTCACACCATGCAGTCAGTTTCTGGTGCAAAAACTGACAGAAAACACTGTGCATGCATTTTGTGCAGACAAAAAGCACATGGAACTGCACGGAACTGTATCTGGTGTGAACTGGCCCTTATAATGCATACACAGTGTTTTCCATGTTTTCTAATGGCTCTAGTTCACACCAATGCAGTCAGTTCCAGGTAGTTTCCGGTCAGTTTCTGCACCAACCTACTTTACCCAATGCTTAATTGCAATAGACAATTTAAGAGATAAAATATAGTTCAATTTAATCCTAAGCACCTGGATATCAATATATCATATATGCTGGAAATAAAGAAATGTTTACGTGTATGCTAAGATACCTAACATGAAAGACTACTAAGATATGTATCACCAAAGGAGGCCCACACTCACACGCCTTCTTATAGTTTGAGATACCCAACGTTAAATTTATGTCACTGACATTTGTTAACAAGATGTTCTATGTTTACTTTCCTTAACCACTTCAGCCCCGGAAGGATTTACCCCCGTCTTGACCAAGCCTTTCTTTGCGATACGGCACGGTGTCGCTATAACTGACAATTGCCTGGTTATGCAACGTTGTACCCTTTTTTCCCACAAATAGAGCCTTCTTTTGTTGGTATTTGATCACCTCTGTGGTTTTTATTTTTTGCGCTATAAACAAAAAAGTGCGAACATTTTGAAAAAAAAATTTTTTTGCTTTTTGCTATAATAAATATCCCAAAAAAAATATAAAAAAACAAATTTCTTCCTCAGTTTAGGCTGATATGTATTCTTCTACATACTTTTGGTAAAAAAAATCGCAATAAGCATATATTTATTGGTTTGCGGAAAAGTTATCGCATCTACAAAATAGGGGATAGATTTATGGCATTTTTATCATTATTTTTTTTATTAATAATGGTGGTGATCTGCAATTTTTATCATGACCGTGACATTGCAGCGGACAGATCGGACACTTTTGACACTATTTTGGGACCATTGGCATCTATACAGCGATCAGTGCTATAAAAATGCACTGATTACTGTGTAAATGTCACTGGCAGGGAAGGGTTTAAACACTAGGGGGCGATCAAGGGGTTAAGTGTGTTCCCTGGGCGTGTTCTAACCGTAGGGAGGACGGGCTCACTAGTACATGACAGAGATCACTGCTCTTGATCACTGGGAGCAGTAGAGATCACTGGGAGCAGTAGATCCCTGTCATGTTGCTAGGCAGAACAGGGAAATGCCTTGTTTGCATCTCCCCGTTCTGCCTCTCTGTGTCACGATCGCGGGCCACCGGCGGACATCGAGTCCGCTAGCCCCCGATGGCGCAGCAATGTATGGGTACGTTGTTTTGCGCACCCGTGCCACTTTGCTGACGTATATCGGCGTGAGCCAGTCGGCAACTGGTTAACCTGTTTCTTAGAAATTAATAGAGAAATGTTAAGATAAACGATTCTTAGATGAACTAACAACATGGTAGCAGAAACCTTAATGATAGATAAGACTCAACATGTCCCGGGCAAACTCAGGCTGCAGAACCTATGGGATTAAAAACTCTCATACCTCAATAAGATTAAACCACCCACCAGAGCACCTCCCACCTACCCCCCCCCCCCCCCCCCCAAGAACAACAGCTCATATTGTTTAATAACAACTGTAGTTGGATAACTACCAATCATAATCAAAGAGCCTTCAACTGTGAACTACTAAGTAGACACTTAGGCTCAGTCCACCTAGGACCAAACCCCTTCCCCCTTCACCCCCCCTCCTTTTTTATTTTTTTTGTTGTCTAAATGGCCTACTCTCTACTAGGAAAATCACTGAGCATCATCTAACGTGAACGGCCTAAATAATTAAATGGGTGAGTATACAGTCCACAAGTATAGAGGCAAATGGAATATCTGAATGTGGCCACACACAGCAAGGAAAGCTGTCCACAGGGGTGTAGCACCAAAAGGGGCTTACTTTTCCCCCTATGTATGCGGCAATACCAACTTGAGCCCCAATAAAAGGTCTCCCCCTATGTGATAAGCGCAGTTCTTACACATTCAGATATTCCATTCGTCTCTGTACTTAAAGGGACTGTATACTTACCCTTTTAATAACTTGGTCCGGTATCCATGGGCCATCTCTTGGTACTATTGATATTGTATTGAACATGCTTATAGTGGGAATTTGTGACCATTTACCGCTGTGTGTGATTTATACTCAAATACCTACACATGACTACTATATACCAGTGGTATCTACTATAGACCACATGATATATGTGTATCCTACTACTCTAGACACACATATGCAATTTTGTTTTTTGGTTGTTTGTCAGTTTGGTCAAGTTCTCCCACACCTTGAGCCACAAGTTTACCAGCACCTACCCAGTATCTGTCCTGAGGACGCTAATATTTTAGTGAAACGCATCGACGAGCAAGTTTTTGGAGGCATTACTAGATCAGAAATTTTTCTTTTACCTTGATACAGTAATAAATTAATCTTTGCACCTTAGGTCCAGTCCTCTATAACTGCATTATTGGGTAACTGGTAACTGTGTCCATACAGGGTGTTGTTTGTATGTTGTTTATATGTTTTTTTAACTATGTTGTAATAAAATGTATACTTTTGCACTAATTCTCTCTCTCATTATGTGCCCACAAAGTCAACTAATTTTTTGACTTGGTCAATCCTTAAATGTATATTTTGGATGTTGGCATGGTGAGGGTCTTCCCTACTTAACACCAAACATAGAATTCCTTTATGACGCCAACTTCAAACCCCTATTGAAATCCATTGCAACAGACCTTAAACAATGGACACAAACAATTTTCCTGGTTTGGCAGGGCAGCCATTCTGAAAATGAGAATACTCCCGAGACTACTGTATTTCTTCAATGTTCTACCCATACCAATACCAATCCCTTTCTTCAAAAAACTAACCACATTACAGGGACAATTTCTATGGGCAGACAAAAAACCAAGAATCAACCTCCGCCTACTTACATACACTACCTAAAACTAAAGGGGGAATAGGTTTACCAGATTTTAAAAGCTATCACTCAGCGACACACATTACCAGAATCATTGACTGGCATTGCCATGAAGGAAGAAAAGAATGAGTAACCTTAGAAACCAATATACTACCCATGGACATAAACTTAAAGCTATCCACACCTCTAAAAAAACACCTGCTGATTAAAACCACCTTAGACATATTTCATAAAATAGACCCGACATGCAAAATTGCTTCCTCACCAGGACCTTTAACACCCATAGACCAAAACCCAGATTTCCCACCAGGAGTTAAGCAAAAAAGTTTGACAAAACCTGCACACTGCAAAACCCTCCTAGCAGGACACTGCTTTCATAAAGGCAGATTAAAATCATATGACTCCATGAAGGAGGAATTTGGGATATCACTTCCTGGTGAATGGTTTTATATACAGCTACATGACTTTCTCCAAAACAGCCAATTCAAGGCTTCATATTGCCTCCCCATGACTCCATTAGAACAAATCTGCTACAATAGGACTCAAACACAGTGACAATAACAGACACAAGAAGTCATGGGAACAAGCACTAAAAATTAAATTAATAGACGCCCAATGGGAAAAAGCCTGCTTTTTTCTCACAAATGTTCACTTAGCACAAAAACTCAAGAGATTTCATAAAAAATTTTGACTCAATTGTATATAACACCACAAAAAGCCAGGAAGTGGTTCACTTCTACAACTGACACCTGCTGGAGATGCGGTACAAATAAAGGAACATTCCTACACATATGGTGGGCATGTCCCCCAATCCTCGACTATTGGCAACAAATTATAAAATGGACCAAAAAAATCACTGAAACTAAACTGGATCTAAACGCTGCAGTCTGCTTATTACACATAAATCCGTATTTGCTGAGTAAATACGAAAAATCGCTCACCAGACACCTTTTAAATGCAGCTAAGACCCTAATGCCGCATACACGCGACCGGACTTTACGACATACTTGGTCCGGCGAACCTGAGTCCGTCGGACAATTCGATCGTGTGTGGGCTCCAGTAGACTTTTTTTCTAAAAAGTTTGACGGACCTAGAAATGAAACATGTTTCAAATCTGTCCGACGGACTCGAGTCGACGCTAGGGCAGCTATTGGCTACTGGCTATGAACTTCCTTGTTTTAGTCCGGTCCTACATCATCGCGTATGAATCCGTCGGACTTTGGTTGATCGTGTGTAGGCAAGTCCGTTCATTCGGAAAGACCGTCGAAAAGTCAGTCGAAAAGTCCGCAGGACAAAGTCTGCCGTAAAGTCCACTCGTGTGAACGCGGCATTATACCTCTGCACTGGAGATCCACACATGTCCCAACAGTCGAGGATTGGCTAAAGAAGGTTGACTCTATCGACAAAATGGAAGAAACTGTAGCAATGAAAAAAGAAGCAACGACTAAATTTCATAACACATGGAAGCATTGGTAGATATTTACATACTTACATACTGAAGAGTATATTGATGTTAAAGCAGGATCCCAGATCTCCAAATTTCTTATAATAAAAGTGCACTTCTTCTGTCACACTTAAGGCATATTGGTGAATCAGAATCACAAAAATGTCAACAATTTATACCACTAGGCCATCTCTTTCTTTATAAATATAACATTTTGAAAATCTTATTTTTAATTTTTTTTTTTACATCACCAAATTATAAATATGATTTTTATTATCATTTATCATTATTGTCACTATTATTTAATTATTTAAAATTACTTTCTGTCTCCCTTTTTATCAAATTAAACATAATATCTTTCCTTGATAATTTCAGGTAAAATGACATGTATTTCTATTCTGGCTTGACTAATTTCTGCAATGATGTCACTCTGTAAACTATTATAAGCTTTCAATAAACCATGATTGTGAAAAAAAAAGGGGGGGGGAATGTTTAAGTAGTTTAGCAAAAGAAAAATGAGGAGTACTTAAACCACTCATGCCACTAAAATGCTACGCGATGTCAGCTCAAAACAGGATTTCAGAGTGCATTTCAGCAGATTAAGCATTTTTCTGTAATTGCAGGATCTTTAAAGAGATTAAACTTTGGGAAAGGTACATGTACTGCAGATATGTATTGCATATGTTATTTTTTTTCCTTGCCCTATCAAGATATTTAGCATTTGGAAATAGCAACAGGAGAATATTTATTAAAAACCCAGCAGCACCAATTTAACATGTCATGCTTTGCTTTGTTCTCTAAAATATTAAAAAATACAGCGATAAGTACATTCCTAGATTGATACCCAAACCTTTTTTATTTTTTGGTATATTCATTGCAAATGCACTTGGGCTTGAATTTCTCTGGCTTCTTTGTCAACTTTTACAATGCTGTAGTTTGTTTAAATGGACACTTACATTTTTAATTTTAATGTGAAAATGAAATTCTTTCTGTTAAAATGACTTTAAGAGGTTAGGAATCCCCCTGCACAGTGACATGAAAAAAACCACGCCGTACAGAATGAATCATTGCCCTACACTGCAGTGTTTGTATATGTTTTAGTGTATCTAGGCAAAGACTTTCAACTTTCCATCCTACAGTTCGAGCTGTAGTTTCCTGAATGCCAGCCAGGAAAGTTTGTGTAGATTTGGCAGAGATGCTGTGGGAAGCCTAGTTCAAGAGTAGCTTGAGTGCTATAACAGAGACTTTCTTATAAAGACGGAGCACTGCAACTCCTTCCATTGTTTCAGTGTAAAAAATAAATGGTTAGAGAGATTAATATCAAAGCCTATTGTACATGCTTAAGGTTTCCATTACTCTAACACCATTTTGGCAAATGTAATCTGATAGCTTCAGCTGCAAAACCAATTAGTGACTGTTCTTAATATATCTATATACTAATGCTTCAACAATTCTGAATTTTGTAGTTTGGCTGGAAGCCACTTACTTCTGCTCTCTTGAGAAGGGTCTGAAAAATTAAGATAACAAAATGACTTCATATTTCTTTTCAATAAGAAAACAAGGCCAGCTTCCTTCATTTATTAATTGAAAGACGTCAAGGTCCACGTGGTACATGTAAATTCGTAAAATGATGTTGTTATCTTTTTACATGCCAGATACTTGCAAGGAATACAAGGAAGAGAAAGACATTTTGAAGTTTGGATTCATTCGACAAAATGATAACAACCTGTTGTATATAATGAGAGTGATATAAAAAGTTGCAATGCAGCCTCTGGCCTGATAGTGTAATACCACCTGAAGTAAGTGTTAATTGTGAACTGTAATAGAGTGAGCTAGGTGTTCCCCTGGTGCCCCTAGGGGCAATAGTCCCAACTGACCTCTCAACAGCAACACTCATCAGCTGTAGGCATACAAACTGCTCCCTATATACTCCAGTGACCAGCTATGTATCTCAAACTATTGAAATATATCACAGTTATAGACAAAAACACGGTGTTATAAATCTTTAACTTTGGTAGTGACAAAATGCAAAGCATTTGAAGAAGAAAAATACTTTGAAGGCCTCTTCCAAGTTGTGAAATGACCACAGATTTTAAAAAATGTCTTTACAGAAGGACCATATCTCCTTCTCCATCTTCTTAGTCGGTGACATGATCTGTTGCTACCTGTCCCTACATGTTACTCTGAATCATTTTAAGAAAGTATTGCTGAGCAAAATCCATTGGCGCTGATACTGTGATTCTGGTAGTTCGGTCTCCAGTCAGAAGGGATCTTCTTGGACTACATAGAGACCATTCTATGGGCCATCTATGCAGTTTTCCATGTTCAGCCTCCCTTTATATATATTTGGGACAGTGTACCAATAAGCATGTGGAGGACCAGAGAAGCATGTGGGGGAACAGAGAAGCATGTGGGGTACCAGAGGAGCACAGGGGGGGACCAGAGAAGCATGAGGGTACAGAGGAGCATGAGGGGACCAGATGAGCATGGGGGAAACAGAGGAGCAGGAGAGGAACGCATAAGCATGTGGGGGACCAGAAGAGCACAGGGGACCAGAGGAGCAGGGGGGACCAGAGGAGCAGGGGGACCAGAGAAGCAGGGGGAGGACCAGAGGAGCACAGGGGGGCATGGGGGGGAACAGAGGAACAAGGGGGAACAGGGGAGCATGGGGGGACCAGAAGGAGCACGGGGAGCAGATAGTTGACTCAACAGCTATGGCCTGGGAGTTTCTCACTTTCCTGCCTAATCCTGTCCCTTTACAGGGGGTGCCAAACTGATTCTTTGCCCCGGGTGAAATAATGTCTAGCTTCCCCACTCGTACTGCCTAGAAGAGAATGGCTAATGGCTAGTGAAGGGGGGAGGCTTGGGTGGCCATCGGGGTTGGCCGGCCAGGGGGTGGGTTTGTCCGGCCAGCATGGGAGAGACCTGTCACCTGTCAAAGTGGGCCGGTCTGGATGAAGTCCAGGGCCAAATTTTTGTCCCAGTCCAGCCCTGCCGGGTGCCCATTATGAAGATGCCGGTGCCAAGGAATGAAGATAGCAGGTGGGACCGACTGGAGTGAGCACACCGCTGGACCGGGGGATAGGTGAGTGCCTATTTTTTAAAAGTCAGCAGCTACAGTTACTGTAGCTGCTGGCTTTTATTTTTTTCACAGGTGACTGGAACTCTGCTTTAACTCGACCAGCTTGTCTCACAACTCTGCCACTTTTATCTATATTCTACCCTTAAGCATACAGGGAACCCATCATACTTCACTTCACAAGGCCTTGTACACTGTGACTCTTGGTCCCTGGGAAGGTCCGGCAGGGCAGTGGACTCCAATATGGAGACCTTGCCACTAAGTAGGAAACATGAAGTACATGTTCCCCCACTGCCAGCACCCCTGTCACCTGTCAACATCACTGCTTCCACTGTCAGCTAGCTGTTTCTCCTTCTGGTACTCTTCTACCACTTTTGTACATAACCTCAATGGTTGACTAGGTTACACTTGTTACTGTACAACGCACTCTTCTGCATAACCCAGAGGGTTAAATGTAGTTTCACTTTCAGTTCCCAGTTCTTTGTGATACACTATGATTACACATTATTAAACACTTGGATCTCCTTTTCCCCAAAAAATGACACTGCCAACCTCTCCTTTGAACAAAGATTTCATTTACTGAACAGTAATGTATTTACACTTGAAGTAGAACATTGCAGTGCACAATATTATCCTCACATACATGGCTATGTATACCTTCAATTAGCTGTGCATAAATTGGACGTGCTGTCTCTAGTGGTGCTGCCCATATCTTTAGGTGAAAGAAGTCCATGCAACAAAGTACATTCACGTTGATGCCTTAAAGAAATGGGTCCCACTAGTGGGGAATGAGGTCAACCAAGCAGATCACATGGTACACTTGTCCTCTCTAAGTAGCTCCCACACTGTACAACCACAAGGTCAGTTTACAGTGCCTTGAAAAGGTATTCATACCCCTTTAAATTTTCCAAATTTTTCATGTTACAACCAAAAATGTGAATGTATTTTGTTGGAATTTTATGTGATAGACCAACACAAAGTGGCACATAATTGTGAAGTGGAAGGAAAATGATAAATGGTTTTCAACATTTTTTACAAATAACTATATGAAAAGTGTCGCGTGCATCACTTTGTGAAACCACCTTTTGCTGCAATTACAGCTGCAAATCTTTTTGGGGATGTCTCTACCAGCTTTGCACATCTAGAGTGTGACATTTTTGCCCATTCTTCTTTGCAAAATAGCTCAAGCTCTGTCAGATTGGGTGGAGAGTGTCTGTAAACAGCAATTTTCAAGACTTGCCACAGATTCTCTCAGTCTGGACTTTGACTGGGCCATTCCAACACATGAATATGCTTTGATCTAAACCATTCCATTGTAGCTCTGGTTGTATGTTTAGGGTCGTTGTCCTGCTGGAAGGTGAACCTCCGCCCTAGTCTCAAGTTATTTTGCAGATTCTAATGGGCTTTCTTCTAAGATTGCCCTGTATTTGGCTCCATCCATCTTCCCATCAACTGTGACCAGCTTTTCTGTCCCTGCTGAAGAAAAGCATCCCCACAACATGATGCTGCCACCACCATGTTTCACGGTGGGGATGATGTGTTTAGGGTGATGTGCAGTGTTAGTTCTCTGCCACACATAGTGTTTTGCTTTTAGGCCAAAAAGTTAAATTTTGGTCTCATCTGACCAGAGCAACTTCTTCCACATGTTTGCTGTGTCCCCCCACAGGGCTTCTTGCAAACTGCAAATGGGACTTCTTATGACTTTCTTTCAACAATGGCTTTCTTCTCACTACACTTCCATAAAGGCCAGATTTGTGTAGTGCACGGCTAATAGTTGTCCTGTGGACTGATTCTCCCACCTGAGCTGTGGATCTCTGCAGCTCCTCCAGAGTTACCATGGGCCTCTTGGCTGCTTCTCTGATTAATGCTCTCCTTGCCCGGCCTCTCAGTTTAGGTGGACGGCCATGTCTTGGTAGGTTTTTAGTTGTGCCATACTCTTTCCATTTTTGGATGATGGATTGAACAGTGATCCGTGAGATGTTCAAAGCTTGGGATAACTTTCTATAACCTAACCCTGCTTTAAACTTCTCCACAACTTTATCCCTGACCTTTCTGGTGTGCTCCTTGGCCTTCATGATGCTGTTTGTTCACTAAGGTTCTGTTTTAGAGGTCTCACTAGATGACTAACCATGGCACATGTGTGTGCACATGCCCTAATAGCGGGCCCTTCAGTCAGGGTCACGGCTGGGCTAGAATTGTCACAGAGGATTACATGGGATCACACCAATGGCTTGTGCGCAGACATCTGGCATTGGTCCTGATCTCAAAAATGCTATTTTAAGGCTATGTCTTGGTAGGAGACGTTGTAGCAGTGGCGGCTGGTGAAGTTTTAGGATGGGGGGGCGCCAGGCCCCGCCCTTCCTTTTTGACCCCCCCACTTGATGAAAATGGGCGTGGTTTCAGCGAAATAGTGGGCCTGGCTCTAAGGTGGTGTGATTAGTGTCTGAGATGAACGAGGGATGGAGGTAGAGGGAGAGAGGGATGGAGGGACAGCAGGCCTAGATCCTACACAACAATAGAAATATGTGTATTCTAGAAAGTTTAACAATCAGCAGATAAAGGTACTCCAAACACTTGGTGTTAGCGCTTCAATCATCCCGGCACCATGGTTGTTATGGTGTCAGGATGATTGAAGCGCATCATTTCTATTATTACATTGTAATATAAAATGAAATCATTCAACTCACCATAATGCAGAATCAGTGGGAGCCCTGTGCGGAGTCCCTCCTTACATCAGGTGCCCCCAGCGGAGTCCATCCTTACATCAGGTGCCCCCCCCAGCGGAGTCCCTCCTTACATGCAGCCTGTGTCACATAAAATGCAGCCTGTGTCCCACCAAATGCAGCAGCATGTGTCACCACCAGATTGCAGCAGCATGTGTCTTTGTAGACATCACTTACCATAAGTACAACATTGCTAAAAGTATATAGCAGGGAAACATCAATCTAACTGGCATGGCCAGTACAGGGTTGTTTTGTCATGTGTTTGAAACATCGTACAAGCCATTGTCCAGAAAAAGGAACACAATTGTTCTGGCAATGCTGACCTTATTTCAACCACAGTACGTATTCAATGTTTTCAAAGTAGAGAAAAATGAATGAGACCAGCCCAGTTTAATAAAGATTTCATTCTTCTTAATCATCCTTCCATAAGTTAGAGATAAAATAAATAAACACTGATGACAGTTGGTAAGATATGTAAACTTTTCTCATAAGTTTCTCTTGTTGTAGCAAGATTTCTGTTTCCTTGGAAACAGTTTCTAAATTAACTGAAGAGAATGCGTAGCCTGCAGCAAGTAGGCTCCGCCACAGTTTAGGAACTATTCCAAGAAGATGCAGATTGTTTACTTGGAAAGTGGCATAACAAACAAAAGGGAAACAGACGAGTGTCTGTACTGTGATTTCAACAAGACATTCATGCATCACATTCTACAAATAGTTAACAGCACATTGTATAAAGTACAATAGTGCAATAATTAAAATACACTTTACATGCATTTTAAAAGAGCTAAAAATTATAGGTCTGTATATTGTATTTAGTAATAGGTCATCCCTGTAAAGTTTTCGGGGAAGGTTAAAGAATACTACATTTCAATGGAAAAATGTGTATGCATTATTATTGTTGTTATTATTATACAGGATTTATATAGCGCCAACAGTTTACGCAGCGCTTTACAATATAAAAGGAGAAGATACAGTTAAAATACAATAAGATACAGGAGGATAAAGAGGGCCCTGCTCAGAAGAGCTTACCTTCTAATAGGGTGGGGCAGGTGGTACAAAAGGTTGTAACTGTGGGGAATGAGATGATGGAAGTGGTAGGAGATTAGTTGGAGACGTGATAGGCTTCCCTGAAGAGATGAGTTTTCAGGGATTGCCTGAAGGTAGCAAGAGTAGGGGATAGCCGGACCAGTGGAGGTAGCGAGTTCCAGAGGATGGGAGAGGCTCTGAGAGGCTATGCATTTGTGGCTGTTCCTGTACATGTGTGGGTGTAGCAGAACAAGATGGTGGACAACACTGGACAATAAGAGATAATGGGGCAGAGATACAATTTGTGTAAAATATGCAGCTGCCCAATGGCCCACTATGATTTACACTCACCGGCCACTTTATTAGGTACACCTTTGTTAGTACAGAGTTAGACCCCCTTTTGCCTTCAGAACTGCCCTAATTATTTGTGGCATAGATGTAACAAGGTGTTGGAAACATTTCCCAGAGATTTTGGTCCATATTGACATGATGGCATCACACAATTGCTGCAGATTTTTCTGCACATCCATGATGCAAATCTCCTGTTCCACCACATTTTTATTTTTAAAATAAAGGACTTGTCCCAAGCTGTGTCTTGTTTTTTTTAACATTTTGACACTTTTTTTGTGAAATGATACAGGTACAATGTACCCGTTACCATTTCACACAGGGGGGGAGGCCGGGATCTGGGGGTCCCCTTGTTAAAGGGGTCTTCCAGATTCCAATAAGGCCTCAGCCCGCAGATCCCCACAACCACCGGGCAAGGGCTGTGGGGATGAGGCCCTTGTCCCCATCAACATGGGGACAAGGTGCTTTGGGGGACTACCCCAAAGCACCCTCCCCATGTTGAGGGCATGTGGCCTAGTATGGTTCAGGAGGGGGGCGCTCTCTCGTCCCCCCCTCTTTTCCTGCAGCCTGCCAGGTTGCGTGCTCGGATAAGGGCCCGGTATGGATTTTGGGGGGCCCCTACACCATTTTATTTTACATTTTGGCGCAGGGTTCCCCTTCCCCAGATTCCGATAAGCCCTCGGCCCGCAGAACCCCACAACCACTGGGCAAGGGTTGTGGGGATGAGGCCCTTGTCCCCATTAACATGGGGGCAAGGTGCTTTGTGGGGCTACCCCAAAGCACCCTCCCCATGTTGAGGGCATGTGGCCTGGTACAGTTCAGGAGGGGGGTGCTCTCTCATCCCCCCTCTTTTCCTGCGGCCTGCCAGGTTGCGTGCTCGGATAAGGGCCCGGTATGGATTTTGGGGGGGACCCCTACACCATTTTTTTTTTACATTTTGGCGCATTGTTCCCCTTAAAATCCATACCAGACCTGAAGGGCCTGGCATGGATTTTAGGGGACCCCCATGCCCCCAAAGGGCCTGGTAATGGACTGGGGGTCCCATGCCCTTTTTTTTTAATGAGTTTTATCCATATTGCCGAGACCCGACAATTCATTACAGTCGCGATAAATTTTACATGACAATTTTTCCTTTAGAAATGTAATTTTGCTGTGGTGCTGTTCTAAACATGGAAAAAATGCGCCACTTTACAGGCATACTATAGACACCCCCCAGGCACGATATTTAAAGGAATATTTCATTTTTATTGTTTCACTTTAAGCATTAAAAAAATCACTACTTCCCAAAAAAACGGCCGTTTTAAAAAAAAATTTTTGCATTGATACATGTCCCCTGGGGCAGGACCCAGGTCCCCAAACACTTTTTATGATAATAACTTGCATATAAGCCTTTAAAATGAGCACTTTAGATTTTTCACGTTAGTGTCCCATAGACTTTAACGGTGTTCCGAATTTTCCCCGAACACCGCATATTCAGTGTTCGCAGAACATCCAAACAACCAAAGTTCGGCCCGAACTTATGCTCGGGCCAAACCATTGGCCCATCCCTAATGAACAGCAGCAACACTCAGGTAGGCCGTGGTGTTTAAACGATGCTCAATTGGTACTAAGGGGCCCAAAGTGTGCCAGTAGAATATCCCCCACACCATTACACCACCAGCTGAACCATCAATACCAGGCAAGATGGATCCACACTTTCATGTTTACGCCAAATTCTGACATTACCATCTGAATGTCGCAGCTGAAATCAAAACTCCTCAGACCAGGCAACATTTTTCCAATCTTCTATTGTCCAATTATGTTGGGCCTGTGCAAATTGTAACCTCAGTTTCCTGTTCTTAGCTGACAGGAGTGGCACCCGATGTAGTCTTCTACTGCTGTAGTCCATCTGCTACAAGGTTCAATGTGTTGTGCATTCTGAGATGATATTCTGCATACCTTGGTTGTAACAAGTAGTTATTTGAGTTACTGTTGCCTTTCTATCATCTCAAAACAGTCTGCCCATTTTCCTCTGACCTCAGACATGAACACACAACTCCCACTCACTGGATATTTTCTCTTTTTTGGACCATTCTCTGTAAACCCTAGAGATGGTTGTGTGTGAAAATCCCTGTAGATCAGCAGTTTTTGAAATACTCAGACCAACCCGTCTGACACAAACAACCATGTCACGTTTAAAGTCACTTAAATCCCCTTTCTCCATCATTCTGATGCTCGGTTTTAACTTCAGCACGTAATTTTCACCACAACTAGATGCCTAAATGCATTGATTTGCTGCCATGTGATTGGCTGATTAGCAATTTGTGTTACCAAGTGTGACAGACCTAGCCGGGAGAGAGACTTTTGGAGGGGACTGCATGCTAGCCTCTTGCCGATCGATCGGGGGCCCTTGCATTTGGGGAACGGTGCTCTTTGTGAGCTGTATGCCTGGGGACCCTTGAGGTGGTATTACTGTGGATTCGGGTCCTGGTCCCCCAGGACACACAGACTCTGGGGACCCTGGATTTGCCATATTGGAATAGTGGCTGATTCATAATGCTGGGACAGATACTGTTAGGAGATGCTGATGTAAATTCCAGCACCTGTCTGTCTGTTGTCTGCTAAAATGTGTATTGTAAATAAGTCTATATTATGGGATCTAAGAGTCTATGTTGATTGTGATAATGTTGATTGAATTTTCTGAACTGCAAGACGGCCAGTCTGGCCTAAAGGTCATGTCTGAGTCATCTAGGCTGTCTAAAGGGATTAGTTAATTAGCTCATGTTAATTAGGTTACAGCTGTATTGTTAGAGTAATATGAGCAGGAGGTCTGCACCTCCTCTTTTATTGTATAAATAAGACTATTCCTGTCAATAAACAGAGATTCCTGGTTGAACTTACATACAGCCTGCCTGGTGTTTGTTCTGAGCTATCACAACTGGGTTAGAACGGCACAGAGCTGTAATTCTAATCCCGGAGCATTGGATGACCGAGCAATCAGATGGTGCGATCTGCAATGTGATTCAATAGCTGCAGAGGAGTGTCGGGAGAGTGGAACCGAGCGAGAAAGGGGCTCGTTACATTGGTTGGCAGCCGTGGGATTTGTTCTTCAGTTACTGGGACACTCCAAACCAGCCTGCAGGAGAGCCACGCTGAAAGACTTACTTGAGAGCCGTGGAGGGAATGGTGGGGTCGTGCTTCCTTGCCGTGAACACATCCAAACCATCACCTGGATCCAAGGTAGCAGGATAGCAGGAGAGGAGAGATACCAGCCACCATGGATGAGGAATTCAGAAGGAGGTTGCGAGAGAAGGAGATACAGCACAGAGGACCAGTATCAGAGCAGGTCCTGCTAGGATGATTTGATTCTATCCGCTGTGAACTCTGGAAGGAAGCGCTAGCCCGTGAGCAGCGACACCAGGGAAAAGTTCTCCCCTCCATCCATGTGAGGTACTGATCGCAGTATGAAGAAGTGCGAATGCTGTTTTTGGGGGAACAGCCAAACCAGGAGTGGACAGCCGAGTTAAGCAGGCTGATCCGGGCAGAAATGCGGTTGGACGAGAGCTACAGAGCCCTCCAGTGGTATGTAGCCCAAGTGTGCCCATGGACAGTGGATGACAGCCCCACTGAAGGCTTTGACTACAATGGCCTGGGATTGTTATACTGGAGGCTGTCCAGGGACCCTGACTTTGGAAGTGATCAGGAGTGGCGTTTGGAGGAAATAATGGAGCACAGAGAGCGGAGACTGAATGTCTCAGAAGTGCACTGGGCACTGGAAGATTTGGAGTTTCTGGCCGTTCAGGAATGGGAGTTGGAGATCACCTACAAACAGCTGTTAGACTCTGCTCAGCAGCAGGGTGGTGCTCACTTTGCCTCGGACTATCATGAAATACCAGTTGACAACTCTGAAATCCTGGCTGAATAGTTGACAATGTGGCAGAGTAACGGTGTGCTTTGCCAACCTGGCCCCGCAGCTATGGAGGCGGAGGTCTTATGGCGGATGCAGCAAGTGCTGACTGACCTTGATGAACCTGTTTCTGCATTGGATGATCTTGGATGGAGGAATGTGCCTGTCCAGCAGAATGCCAGAGAATCGGCAGTGGAAAATCTGAAGATTGCTGTCCCCAAAGCTGAAGTGCTGACAACAGGGCAGAGCTCTGCTAACCTCTGCCCAGCACTGATAGCATCTTCTGGGTTCCACGGAGAGGAGATGGTGAACCTTTATCCCCAGACACCAGTTGCAGAGACAGGGGATTTGATAGACTTTTCTGCTGAGGAAGAACAACCTGGTGAGCCTCCAGCAGAAGAGGAGCTGTTATTAGGGCCAAACTTCACTATGCTCTGCCCAGCACCAACAGAAGTATCTGTGAAGTTACAAGGAACTTCCCCAGCTGAAGCGCTGGCAACCGGACAGAGGGTCCAAGATCTCTGCCCTAAACCTGCGGCGGTTCCGGAGGCTCAGGGTGAGAAGGAGGTGGTCACTTCCCAGCAGCAGATCAGGATACAAGGGGAAAAGGGAGAGGAGGTGTTCGTGGTCCCTCCCCAACAGTTAGCCGGAGCAGATGGTGTGGGGTTTCCAGCAGAAAGGCTGGCAACAGGGCCGAGTACTGCTGGACTCTGCCCTCAACTAACAGAGGATGGATGTCCTGTGAAGGTGGATGGGACTTCAGTCTCCACCTGTATACCCCAGGGATGCTGGGCAGTCGGCCCAGATCCCCAACAGCATGACGGAGTGAGCCCAGACACCCTGTCTTCTCTCCAGCGGCAGAAAGGACTCCAGGGAGAAGGGCCAGTCCAGGCCTCTCCCCAGCGGCAGATATGTTCTCTGAGAGAGGCAGAGGTTGGCTGGGTGAGTAATGTTTTGTTTGGAACAATTTGTTTGGGGTACTGTTTGGGGTACAGGCATTAGAGAACGGGAACTACTGACTAACTTCGGAGTCAACCCGTCTGGGGTCTCCTCCTGTGTTAGTCTCCTGCCGAAAGGGGAGAAATGTGACAGACCTAGCCAGGAGAGAGACTTTTGGAGGGGACTGTATGCTAGCCTCTTGCCAATCGATCGGGCGCCCTTGCATTTGGGGGAACGGTGCTCTTTGTGAGCTGTATGCCTGGGGACCCTTGAGGTGGTATTACTGTGGATTCGGGTCCTGGTCCCCCAGGACACACAGATTCTGGGGACCCTGGATTTGCCATATTGGAATAGTGGCTGATTCATAATGCTGGGACAGATACTGTTAGGAGATGCTGATGTAAATTCCAGCACCTGTCTGTCTGTTGTCTGCTAAAATGTGTATTGTAAATAAGTCTATATTATGGGATCTAAGAGTCATTAGATCCCCATTGTTGTTTGTGTTAATTAACTCTGCTATTGTGTGAAGAAGAGTCTATGTTGATTGTGATAATGTTGATTGGATTTTCTGAACTACAAGAAGGTCAGTCTGGCCTAAAGGTCATGTCTGAGTCATCTAGGCTGTCTAAAGGGATTAGTTAATTAGCTCATGTTAATTAGGTTAATTAGGTTAATTAGGTCACAGCTGTATTGTTAGAGTAATATGAGCTTTTATTGTATAAATAAGACTATTCCTGTCAATAAAGAGAGATTCCTGGTTACTTACATACAGCCTGCCTGGTGTTTGTTCTGAGCTATCACAACTGGGTTAGAACGGCACAGAGCTGTAATTCTAATCCCGGAGCACTGGATGACCGAGCAATCAGATGGTGCGATCTGCAATCTGATTCAATAGCTGCAGAGGAGTGTCGGGAGAGTGGAACCGAGCAAGAAAGGGGCTCATTACACCAAGCAATTGAACAGGCGTACCTAATAAAGTGGCTGGTAAATGTAGAGACCCATTTTTACTAGATGTGAATTAGTTAGGTGCTGGCACCCCTACTACTATAACATAGACTTGGATACAGCTCACTTCTGGTCCTAGTTGTAAATCAATACACAGCAAATAAGTGTTTTTGCTTAGCTAGTAGTTGAATGTGGGACCCAAAAATTTGTCTTGAATGGGCACCCCTTAGTGACTCTGTCGAAATCGTTATATGGCATGTGCATGTGCATGTGCATGTGCTTAAATATTACAAAACACTCTTTTGCCACATGTTTAAAGTTCCTGTGTCTTCTGGTTTTGGTCAGTGAACCCAGTAAACTAGCATTGCATGCACCCACCAGAAGTATCCATACAGTAGCTTTTACTCTTCATCTAAGTCTTTTTATCAAATCAGTGTGAAAAATATAAACAATAGACAATTAATACAACAGTTTTCTTCACTCCGTCTTGACATTTTCTTTTTTGCTGTCCCCCATAAGAGTGTTCAACTTCCCTTGCCTTTTTTACAGTTGCTTTCCTATTAGCCCCCATTGGCTGTAATTTAATAAGATTTGCCCCATAGACATTTGGGAACACTGGCAATTTATAGGGAGGGGGCTGACACAGTAGAAAACCTTCATGACTGTTCATTCCAAGCCACCTGGCCACATTTCAGAGACTGGAAAATGCGTGATTAGTAATATTTGCTATGATGGCAAAAGATCCTCTTAGTTTGCCATTTTCCCAAACTGTGAACAGATATAGTTTGGGCTGAACTCATGGTCAACATGAACTAATTTTTATAGTTAGCCAAAGGTAACCAAAGGTCTAAGCATTAGTAATGAGTGAACTGGGTATAGTTCTGTTCACAGGGGGTTTGACTAACCTGTATAATTTGGACATAGTGCCGACCATAGTGCTAAACACTAGTATTGTTTATGAGGTGCTCCCCCTCACCACCCACAGCTCACCCTCTCCACCCTCCCTACACCCTCAGGTTACCTTCTCTTCTCTCATCCACATTTCCCCTCATCCCCCCTACAGCTCTCCCTCCCCCCAAGCTCACCTTCCCATCCACAGCTCACCTCCCCCCCCACATTCCACAATTCACCTTAGTGTGTGCAGCCCCCTCCCCCCATCCACAACTCCCCCTTTAACCACTGTTAACATGTCACCTCTGACCACCCCCCATCCACAGCTTACACCCCAAGTACACAATCACCTCTGCACCCCCATCCACAGCTTATCTTTTCCCCCTCCACATTTCACTTCTGCACCCCTATCTACAGCTCACCCAATCCACAGCTCTAAACATCTACAACCCCCCTATCTGTTCATCTCTGCACCCCCAAGCCGCCCCCCCGCCTCAGCTCTCTTAACCGTGTACAAATCCCTCCTCACATGTGGGGCACATGCCCTGGATGCTGGTGCTAGCATACAGAAGCCAGTGGAAAAAGTGAATGGTGTAGAAGTCTTCCTCTATCAGCTTCTGTGTTACGTGACAAGCTGCAGAGGAGGGGGCTGCAGGAGGTAGTTGTATGGCGTTCCTACACGCTCCGGCAGAAAAAAAAGGCCTGGTTATGACCATATTTGTTCAATGATGTCACCCAGTATCCCCAGATGGCTTCTGTATGTAAGCATACAGATGGGAGACATATAGATATGGGAATCTGAAAGTCCCCCTTAGAAAAAGGCAGATATCCACCGCCCAGGTAAATGAATACCGGCTGTGTAGTTGCCCTTTTTCCTCGTTTAAAAGAGAATATACTGTATATAATAATTAAAAATACCCACAATGTGAAAAAGTCCATTCTTAGCAAAAAAAAATAAACAATGAAGTATCTCCAACATCGCCCAGCAATGTCATAATAACCCACCAACCGCATGCCCAATGATATTCACCCACTGCCACTCCAGTTGCAAATAACAGATCCCCAGCTGGTGCATGTCACTAAAACGACAAGATATCCTAGGTGACATCATTGACCAAATATGATCATAATTGGTAGATGACAACATCTAGGATCCCAGATTTTTTTTTACATAAAGGCAGGTGGCCTGGACCTGTCATTTGCAACAGGAGTAGTGTAGGTGAGAATCTTCAGGCTTATTTATAAAACAAACATCATCCAGAATTTCTGTCCAGTTTGTTTACATACAGCAGCTGAATAATGTGTCTGATGTTGAATTTGCATCAAAAGACATTGCTGATCATTTATTAAATGACTTTTTCCCCCCATGTGATTGTTGAAATTACGTTATAATTTTTTGTGAATAGGTAACAAGGGGTACTATGTACTCCACATTCTTTTAATGTAGAAGTTGGATATCTGGGAGACCCTTATTCTAATGGGGACTTCTAGATTCCAAAAAGCGCCCCCCTGCAGCCTCCCTTTTGGGGGACAGGATGCAGGGGCGGATCCAGAGTCTAGTCTCGGGAGGAGCACTGCCAGAAAATAATTTTTTTGCAGGCAATTTATCGGGAAATGGCTGGTGTTGGCGCATCAATCATCCTGGCACCATGGTTGTTATGGTGTCAGGATGATTGAAGTACATTATTTCTATTATTACACTGTTATATAAAATGAAATAATTCAACTCACCATAGTGCAGAATCAGTGGGAGCTCTGGGCGTGTCACTTGCCACCGTCACCTGCCACCAGATGCAGATTGTCACTTGCCATGTTCCCTGCCAGAAGTTGCAGATTGTCACTTGCCACATCACCTCCCACACGTTGCGGATTGTCACCTGCCACATCACCTCCCACACGTTGCGGATTGTCACCTGCCACATCACCTCGCACACGTTGCGGATTGTCACCTGCCACGTCACCTGCCACACGTTGCGGATTGTCACTTGCCACATCTCCTGCCACACGTTGCGGATTGTCACTTGCCACATCACCTGCCACAAGTTGTGGATTGTCACTTGCCACGTTGCCTGTCACCAGATGCAGATTGTCACTTACCACATCACCTGCCACATATTGCGGATTGTCACTTGCCTGCTACAATTGTCACTTGTTGTGTCACTTTCCTGCTAAGGTGGGGATTGTCACTTGCCATGTCCCCTGCCAGAAGTTGCAGATTGTCACTTGCCATATCACCTCCCACAGATTGCGGATTGTTACCTGCCACGTCACCTGCCACACCTTGCGGATTGTCACTTGCCACGTCACCTGCCACAAGTTGCGGATTGTCACTTGCCACGTTGCCTGTCACCAGATGCAGATTGTCACTTGCCACGTCACCTGCCACACATTGCGGATTGTCACTTGCCTGCTACAATTGTCACTTGCTGTGTCACTTTCCTGCTAAGGTGGGGATTGTCACTTGCTGTGTCCCAGAGTGAAGTCAGGCAGCAGAGAGACGATGTAATCTCTCTGGTGCCCGTGGCTGTCTGCACACTGAGGGTGGAACTGCATAGATGATTGGGGCCTGATTGGCCATCCGCCCGCTCACCCACCGAGCCACCCAGCTGCCCATCCGCTCACCCACCAAGCCGCCCATCCGCCCATTTACCCACCGAGCTGCCCAGCTGCCCGCCCGCCGAGCCGCCCGCAAGCTCACCCACCGAGCCGCCCGCACACTAACCTGTCCACCGAGCTGCCGCCCGCTCACTCACCCGCAACTAATTTCTTCCCCGTTGCCCCCCTGGATCCGCCCCTGACAGGATGTGGGGATGGGCTCCTTGTCCCCCCCAACATGGGGACAAGCTACATTGCAGGGGGAGGTTTAAAAAACAGTGTAGGGTGACGGTCCCCCTAAAAATTAATAAAAGATCAGTATCCAGGCATGCAGCCTGGGTGGCCAGGAAAGTGTGGGGGGGGGGGGCAGCAAGCATGCGCCCCCCACCAAACCATATCAGGCCACATGCCATTAACATTGAGAGGGTATTTTTAAAGGTTGCCTCCCCCTTGCAGGGCACCTTACTCTCATGTTGATGGTAACAATAGCCTCATCCTCACATCCCTTTCCCCAAAAAGGATATTTCTTATCTACAAAAAAAATGTCCAGGCACCTGGCAGATCCAAACTTTATTGTCGTGATAATGCGGTGCCTGGAGTGATTCCAGTGATGTCAGCAGAGAGCGGACTTCAGACCGCTCTCTGCTGAAAACAGGTCACAGGAGTGCAAAAGGAATGTGACCCATAGGAGAAGTCCAGCCAAACAAGCTCAGGCTGGATTTCTCCTTTAGGACTTAGGAGGCATAATGGCATTTTCATTGTCTGAAACTTTGTTATCTTAAACAATAGTTTACACTCTTATTTTCTATATATGTCTTGTCTGACCATTAAAACTTCTTCTTTTAAAGGTTAACTCCATTTTCATGGGAAAAATATAGCAAAAAAACGAATAAAGCATAAACCATTGCAGCACAAGCCATATTGTAATTTATTGTTATTAAAAAGTATATTTCCTTTTAAAGCTGCAGCGCTGTCATTTTCTGTAAAATTCAAACCAATATGGCAACCTGGAGGCATTCTTTACACCGTTAGTGTATGGAAGGCCCCGAGAGATGTCCTTTACTGCTTGTTTGATTGGCTCACTGATTTTCATGGAAGTCTGCACTAAGGCTCGATTCACACCTATGCATGTTGCTTTTGAGCATTTTTGGAGGTTTTTTTGTCATGCTTGCCACGTTTTTGAGCAGCGTTTTTGTAGCGTTTTTGCAGCGTTTTTGCCGCGATTTGCGTTTTGCGTTTTTTTTTTTTCATTTTTTTTACAGTCTTAAAAAAAAAATTCCAAAAAAAAAAATATAAAAAAAAAAAAAAAAAAAAAAAAGGCAAAAACGCACCAAAAACGCTGCAAAAACGCTGCAAAAACGCTGCAAAAACGGTGCACTTGCGTTTTTGATGCTTGTCCATTGAAATCCATTACATGCAAAACGCTGCTTTTTGCATGAAAAAAAGTCCCCGACCCTTTCCAAAAACGCAGAGATACAAAAAAGCATTGATGTGAACATGTTCCATAGGAACCCATGTTAAAAAATTCCCGTGCATTTCTGCAAAATGCAAAATGCATCAAAAAACGCGCTAGTGTGAATGGGGCCTAAGATACAAGTCAGATTTTAGGCATCCTCTGCAACAAAAAAAATCAGTTTTGGTGAGATGCTTATAAAGGGTTAATCACTTCTAAACGATTGCAGACCTTGCAGCTTTTCTCATTAAAGTCATGCAAGTGCATCTTCTGATCAAGAAAGTAACCCCTATTCAGAATCAGTCATGCACAACACATGATCTAACAAAGAGCTATTCCTTCAGAATAGGAAACAGGTAGGACAAACAAAGTTTGTCAAAATCCCTGCAAGGTACATTGATCCCCAGAGGGGAATGTTTTTTTCTCAATAAAATCAAAGTTGCTCCTAAAGTGGTTCTAAAGTCAGAAGGTTTTTAATCTTAGTGCATTCTATGCATTAAGATAAAAAGCCTTCTGTTTTCTGCAGCCCCCCCTCCCCCCCCCCCCACTACGCCCCCTAATACTTACCTGAGCCCTATCCAGTGATGTTTCACTAGATCAGGGATATGCAATTAGCGGACCTCCAGCTGTTGCAAAACTACAAGTCCCATCGTGCCTCTGTCTCTGGATGTCATGCTTGTGGCTGTCAGAGTCTTGCTATGCCTCATGGGATTTGTAGTTCTGCAACAGCTGGAGGTCTGCTATTTGCATATCCCTGCACTAGAGGCTCTCTCTCCTCATTGGCTGGTACAGTCAGTCAGTGAGCCAATGAGGAGAGAGAGGTGGTGTGGCCCAGCTGCGGCTCCTTGTCTGAATGGACACACAGAGCAACAGCTCAGCTCGGGTGCCCCCATATCCAACTTGCTGTTGGGGCAGGAGGGAGGGGCCAGAAGTTCCGGTGAAGGATCCGTGAAGAGAAGGATCAGTGCTGCTCTTGGCAAAACCATTACACAGAGCAGTTAAGTATAACATATTTGTTATTTTTAAACAAAAAAACGAGAAGGGGCCTAGTACTCACTGCTTCTGCAGACTCATACCCCTTACTGCATTGAGGGTCTGCATCAGTGGTAGGAAAGGTTGTGGTGGTCTACAGAGTAATGGATGGCAAATGAGGATCAGGTAATCTGCATCCACTGTCCTTTCCCAGAGTATAAGTGAAGCCCTCCACCTTTACTGCTGTTTCCTCGCCTCTGTCTTTAGCTGGTCATGAAATGAGAGTGCCAATTATATCTTGACTCTGCCTAAACAGTAGTGTCTTTCTGCTTTTTTGTCACATGGTCACAGGTAGCATGTAGGTCCTAATGGGGCGTACACACGGTCGGACTTTTCGGCTACAAAAGTCCGACGGATGCCGACGGACCAAATCTGGCGGAAAATCCGATCGTGTGTGGGCTTCCCCGGACTTTCAGCGGACTTTTCCAGTCGCAAATCTGACGGACTTTAGATTTGGAACATGCTTCAAATCTTTACGTTGTAACTCTGCCGGACCCAGAAATCCGCTCGTCTGTATGCTAGTCCGACAGACAAAAACCGACGTTAGGGCAGCTATTGGCTACTGGCTATCAATCAACTTCCTTATTTTAGTCCGGTGTACGTCATCACGTACGAATCCATCGGACTTTTGTGTGATCGTATGTAGGCAAGTCCGTTCGTTAGAAAGTCCGCCGCAAGTCCGCCAAAAGTCTGTCGAAAGTTTGTCGGAGGGGCTGTTGGACTTTTGTAGCCGAAAAGTCTGACCGTGTGTACTCCCCATTAGAGATGCATCTGTTCACATCAGCACCAGACACGATCCCTTCCTTCCTCCCCCCTTTCTCTACAACTTTTCACTGAGTGGGGCTGCCAGGAACTTCCCAAGCACCCCCTTTAGCATAATTGTGCGTAGTTTCTGCTCTGTAGTACATGCATTTGAAGCCTAGTTCAAATTCCCTTTGACTGCATTGTAACTTTTGGTTCTTAAATTCTGAGAGTTTCACAAATTTTTAGAAAGTTTGGGAAAACCACAGTTGATCAAACTTTTCAGATGTTTGCTCATCTCTACTGGCTAGGAGACAAGAGGTAGAGGGCCTGCGGCCAAACTTGAAGTCCTCAAGAAAAAGTATGATTTGTATATAACTCCAGCTGTCTATATGTCTGGATCTGCTAATCATTTGTCATGCTGTTTTCACTGAAGGTATATTCTGCATACTTTTTATTTTACCATCACATACTTGGCTTAAATTGCCTGAGCTTGTGACAGGTTCACTTCAAGCAGCAGCTTTTTATGTTAGTATATTCTTAATTTATATCTAAAAAGCTAAATTACAACATTTACAAACAAATAAAAGAAGTGTATCCTGTGACATGTACAGTATTTCTGGGAATAATCTAAATAACATTTGGCACATAAAGCATGCCAGCTGCATTACATTTGCCAGCCCTCTTGCATATTTTCATTATGAATCAGAATCAGAAAAGCCTGTTTGTTTCCTTATTAGGATTAGACTGCACACAATCATTTAAAAATTATACATAAAAGCCATGTTATATTTGTTCTCTTCATCAAGCTTATTGGATGTCAGTAATGACACTTTAATTGAACCTTAGAAAGAGAGAAAGATTAGTAACAGTAGCAAGAATTTAATTGTAAGTTTGCCATATACATATTATTATTCCTTATGGTTGTGTCCAAAAAACACAACTCAGGAATACACCCTAGTCAAAAATGAAAATATGATATTTAAAAAGATAAAATGCAGTCTACCTGCGTATAGCCTCTTTTTTTCCATTATTGAGTCTATGAACCTGACTGACCCTTGTTTTCTGGACCTCCCTGCTCCTAACACTGCACAGTCAGGGAATACCACATTTCCTGGTCCTTATACTGTATGTGAAAACATGGGGGGGGGGGGGGGGGTGTATGTCTTAACGTGCCACCTACCCTTCATAATGTTGAAGAAGAACTATAGGCAAAACTTTTTTTCCCTGTTGGATAGAGCAAGGGAGAGTTAAAACCAGCGGCGGCTCGTGCATACGGGGGCACTGCCTGCCTAATCCATGCACATGGCCCCTAATTTACATGCTAGAGGCATGGATTCCAATGGGGAGTTTTTATTTTTTTATTTTTTAGAAGCACATGATGAAGCACATGATTAAAGCCTGAGGCTCTAACTGGCTCCAAAAAGGCTGGACTCAGGGCGCAGGGTGAAGCCGCTGCCCACCACCCGGAGGGAGACCGCAACCTAGCTGGGGTAAGTGCGAAGGCTGATCGACCGACCGGGGAGGTATATACCATCAGCTGTCACTGGTTAAAACCCCCTGTCAGATTTTTTTTTCGCCATCTGTGTCTCATTGTGGAGATTTGTCATTGCTTCCTGTCTCATAGCCAAACAGGAAGTGAGAGGAAATCCCTGCAAATTAAGGGAATTCCTTGGGGAATCCCAGGTCCCTAGAAATAGTGTCTCCATTGGAAGATCTACCCCCCCCCCCCCATTACTTTTCCGGGGACAGGATTTTCTTTTCATTTTACTTTCAATGATAATGGTAAACAGGACAAATAGAGGGGGGAGGGGAATAGACCTAACCGGAGCACACATAGCAATAAAAAGTGATAAGTATTTTAATCCCTCTTCACTCTTTTCCTTTAGCTATACTTTAAATATTTTTTCTTTTGATGACAAAGAATGTACCTGTTAACCTTTTTTGTTGATCTCACAGGACATTGATGGTGACGGTGAGATATCCGAGTTTGAGTTCATTAGTCTGCATTTCTACAATAACCAATATGAGGTGCTCCCATGCTACCATCTTAATTTTATTTTTATTTTATACTATGGGAAATGCAACATGAGGTTTTGGAACTCTCAAGATGGGCAAGAACACAAAAAAACCTCTCAGGTGGACTGCAACAGAGTCAGGTTCTATAGCAAGGAGATTATACTATTAAGTATTCAAGACCTATGAGAAGCCAAGGGGCTGATCCTATAATTACATTAAAGAGGAAGTAAACCCTGATGGGTTTTACTTCCTCTTTGTTTCCCTGCAAAGGTAAAGCATAATGGGCTACTATGCATTGCATAGTAGCCCATTATGTGTCACTTACCTGATACAGAAGCCTGTGATGTCACCGCTGTCCCCTCTTCCACAAAGCGTCCATCTTCCTTCCGGGTATCGCAACTCTGGCGCTGTGATTGGCCGGAGCCGCAATGACGTCACTCCCGAGCATGCGCGCAGGAGCCGCCACTAACTGCACGACCACCATTAGAAACGGCGCGCTAAGTGCGCCTGCGCGCTATTGTCTACGGCGCATGCGCTGTAGACATTAGTGCCTGTCTTTTGCAGATATCTCGTAAACCGTGTAGGTTTAGGAGATATTTCTAAGACCTAAAGGTAAGCCTTAATCTAGGCTTACCTGTATTTCAAAGTGGTCCCAGAGGGTTTACAACCACTTTAAGATTTATAAGCAGACTGACCCTTAGACCTGGTTCACTCTAATGAGATGCTGGAAACGTAGCGATTCCTTTGTTCATGTGATCTGCTGTGGGTGTCAAAAGTTATTGACACCCGAAAAGCAGCTTGCAAAACGCAGTGCATTTGCCTGTTTGTATGAACACCTATGCAGTCCGGTTCCACTGTGAACAAAAGAAAGCTGCCACAATACTTTCATGAGGATGCGGTGCGATTTGAGCCATTCAAAATGAATGGCTCAAATTGCACTGCACAGAACCACATGTGAATTGCACAGGAATGCAATTCCTGTGCGACCAACATGCGTTGTGACAGTGTGAACTGGGGCTGAAATCGCACCGCACAGAATTGCCTGTGGTTTGCTCAGGAATGCGGTGTGACAGTGTGAACTGGGGCTTAACCACTTCAATACCAGGCACTTTTAATCATGTACTCCTGTTTAAACTATGTATGCAGTCCTTTGGAAATATTTCTCTAAAATAAAGCTGCTCTGCAAAATGCCAGCTAAGGGTCTATAGTCCCCTCCAAATACATAAAGAAAACTGTTTTAGTTTAATAAAATCATATAAAATTACAGATAAGAATCTGGCTGATCTTATTTTAAAATTAATCTAGAGGTTCTAAAATGTGTCTTCCTATACATGCTGACTTTGTATTGTAAAGACAGTGCCAGGGTTTGGAGCGTATGAAGGATGGTTGCATTCCATGATGCCATATCAGGAACTCCTGCAGTCGGGCTTCAAGTATTCAATAAATATAGTTAATTCTTAGTCATTGTTTACTTCATATGCACAACATGAGTTTTATTTCATACTCAAATTCCTGACCTCAACAGGTGAGAAAGGGTGAATGTTCTAGACACAAAAAATCTAGACTGTTAAGCATTGTTCGCAATAATTGGGCCATTTCTAATATATCAAGGGGCAATAATTATTGACTTTGGTGAGCAAAGAAACTTACAATTGAATAGGGAGATTTTTTGCCTGTTTGATCATTTCCCTGTGATCAGGCCTAACCCTTCACTCCTTCATTTAGAAAAATGAAGGCTAATAAGTGCAAAGCATACACCACAGTCACCATGGATGGGTATTGCAGTAAATCCTGGCACTTCAATAACTCACTTTGTGATGGGCAGATGTCAACCAGTCTTCATTCCCAGGAGGAGCTGAGTGTAAAGGCCACAGATATGACCATAGATTTAAAAAAAATATTTTAAAATTTGATTAGACAGGTTTTCACAAATTAGCTGGAAATTTGTGATACATTTTGATAATCTTAATAAAGAATATTGGGTTTGTAGACCTAGCTTTTAAATACATGTTATTTTTATAAATTTCTGCTACAGAATAATTAGCAAGTAAGACAAGTCTAAGCTGGCTAACTCCCTAGATGGTATCAAAGCCATTTAATAGACTCGAAGTATACACATGTTGTTAATGTATAATTACTTGTGTCTTGTGTTTACAGCTGTAGCACCTTCTGAAGATAGTTCTGATCTCCATGGGGGAGCTGCAGACTGCAGTGAAACATTTGATAGGGTAATCACTCTGAATGGTTCCTGATCAAATAATGGGCATAGTTAACCACTTAAGAACCAGGTCTATTTTTCAAACTTTAAAATTAAAATCATTTTTTTTTTTTTTTGCTAGTAAATTACCCCCAAAGATTTTTACATTTTTTTCCAGACATCTTAGAGAATAAAATGGTGGTCATTGCAATACTTTATGTCACACTGTGTTCGCGCAGCGGTATTACAAGCACAATATTGAAATAATACACTTTTTTTTAGTTAAAAAATAAGACAGCAGTAAAGTTAGCCCAATTTGTTTTATATTATGAAAGATAATGTTACACCGAGTAAATTGATACCCAACATGTCATGCTTCAAAATTGCGCCCCCTCGTGGTATGGTGACAAACTTTGACCCTTAAAAATCTCCATATGTTTAAAAATGTTTACAGGTTACCAGTTCTGAGTTACAGAGGAGGTCTTTTGCTAGAATTATTGCTCTTGCACTAATGCACCGTACACACGGTCGGATTTTCCGACGGAAAATGTGTGAAAGGACCTTGTTGTCCGAAATTCCGACCGTGTGTAGGCTCCATCACACATTTTCCATCGGATTTTCCGACACACAAAGTTTGAGAGCAGGATATAAAATTTTCCAACAACAAAATCCGATCGTATGTACACAAATCCGACGGACAAAGTGCCACGCATGCTCAGAATAAATAAAGAGATGAAAGCTATTGGCCACTGCCCCGTTTATAGTCCCGACGTACGTGTTTTACGTCACCGCGTTTAGAATGATCGGATTTTCTTTCAACTTTGTGTGACCGTGTGTATGCAAGACAAGTTTGAGCCAACATCCATCGGAAAAAATCCTAGGTTTTTGTTGTCGGAATGTCCGGACAAAGTCCGACCGTGTGTACGGGGCATAACAATCGCGGTCATACCTCACATGTGTGGTTTAAATACCGTTTTCATATGCGGGCGCAACTTACATATGCGTTCACTTCTGCATGTGAGCTCGGCGGGACGGGGCCCTTTGAAGTTTTTATTTTACTTTTTATTTTTACACTGTCCTTTTTAAAAAAATTTGGGTCACTTTTATTCCTTTTACAAGGAATGTAAACATCCCTTGTAATAGAAAAAAAGCATTGCCATTAATGTGAGATCTAGGGTCAAGAAGACCTCAGATCTCACATTTACACTTAAATGCAAAAAAAAAAAAAAAAAAGCACGAATTTCCCCTTTAAGCCCATTGGGCAGAAGTGACATGAAGTGTTTGCCGTCGCTTCCGTCATCCAATGTTATGGAGCCGAGTGGGGGCCATCTTTCCCTCACTCGGCTCCGGTAAGCGGCGGAGATGACCGGAGCGAGACGGGGGTGGGAGGGGGGCACCTCTCCTGCCGCCGATAAAAGTGATCTTGTGGAGACCACTTTTATCTGAAAGAGGACAACCCGCTGTTGAAGAAAATACAGAGGTTATGACAGCTATCTGCTGCCATAACCCTGGTAATCTGCGTCAAAGTACAGACGTACAATGATGGCAGTTTGCGGGAAGTAGTTAACCCTTGCACTGCAACAACACAGCAGTGACAAACTATATCTAAGAAGCAAAAGAACAAAGAACAAACCCACTGCTTTGTTAGTGGCCACATAATAGCCTTGGGCAGGGGTGTTGCTAGGTCTACAAAAGATCTGGGGCTAGAGCCCATAGCAACGTAGTAAAGAAAGTCATATGCTCGGGCGGGCATACACATGTATATAATATACGTGTGTGTATATATATCTCCAGAGAGCCCCCCCTTACATCATGGTCCCCAGAGAGCCCCCCCTTACATCAGGGTCCCCAGAGAGCACCCCCTTGCATCAGGGTTCTCAGAGAGCCTCCCCCTTGCATCAGGGTTCCCAGAGAGCCTCCCCCTTGCATCAGTGTTCCCAGAGAGCCTTCCCCTTGCATCAGGGTTCCCAGAGAGCCTCCTCCTTGCATCAGGGTCCCCAGAGAGCCTCCGACTTAAATCAGGGTCCCCAGAGAGCCTCCCCCTGCATCAGGGTCCCCAGAGAGCCTCCCCCTGCATCAGGGTCCCCAGAGAGCCTTCCCCCTTCATCAGGGTCCCCAGAGAGCCCCCCCACTTACATCAGGGTCCCCAGAGAGCCTCCCCTACCCTTGGGGACCCCTACAGAGACTCGGGGCTATGGGCCAGAGATTCGGAGCTATAGCCCCAAAAGCCACCCCCTAGGGACGCCACTGGCCTTGGGTTTGTTTTCAAATAATGCTGCGCTATTGCAGAAGTAATCTGGATGATGTGCAACCACAAAGTCAATTTCACGTGTGTTCCTTTGTGATGCTTTGTAAGGCTGTCATTTTAGTTTACCCCTAAATTGATGGACTATAATGGCTTTTAACCTGTTTCTCCAAAACACATAAACCTGCACATATTTGGGGTTCCTGTACTCAGCATAAATTGGAGAAAATTATTTAGGGAAAATATTTGAAATAGTATTAATTACACAAATTACATGGGAACTGATAGGTGGCACTGATGGGCACTGTTAGGTGGCACTGATAGGGGCCCTGATAGGTGGCACTGATGCGCAGTGATAGGTACTAATAGGTGGCACTGATAGGCGGCACTGATGGGCACTGATAGGGGGCCCTGATAGGCGGCAGTGATGCGCACTGATAGGCACTAATAGGTGGCACTGATAGTGGGCACTGATAGGCGGCACTGATGCGCAGTGATAGGCACTAATAGGTGGCACTGATAGGCGGCACTAATGGGCACTGATAGGTGGCACTGATGGACACTAATAGGGGGCCCTGATAGGCGGCAGTGATGCGCACTGATAGGCACTAATAGGTGGCACTGATAAGCGGCACTAATAGGCGGCACTGATGGGCCCTGATAAGCGGCACTGATAGATGGTACTGATAGGCAGCAATGATGAGGAGGTACTGACAGGCATTACTGATGGACATCTGTGAAGGCCACTGACAGGCGTTACCGATAGGCACTGATTGGCACTTTGATGGGCACTGATTGGTACGTTGATGGGCACTGATTGGCAATTTGGGTGGGCACTGACTGGTATTGTGGTGGGCACCTCTGATGGGTGCTGCTCTGATAATCAATGTGCTGATTATCAGCGCACACCCCACCACTCTTACAGGAGAGCCGCTGATCAGCTCTCCCTGTCAGCACGAACCGAGGAAAGCCGATTACTGGCACTTCCTGGTTCACGCTGTGATCAGCTGTGATTGGTCACAGCTGATCACGTGGTAAAGAGCCTCCGTCAGAGGCTCTTTACCACAATCTGAGATGTGCTGTGTCAGAGACACACCACCGATTGCCTGGCATGCGATCATGGCTTATCCTGCTGGATGTCATATGACGCCCAGTCAGGATAACTGAACCGCTTCCAGGTTGTCATTTTGCTATAGGCTGGGCAAAAACTAAAGCTACAATTTTTGTTAATTTCTCTGTGTTAATTTCAGTGTATTTTTAAAAACAAATTTCATTATGAAAGGCCTATATATGCTATAAACATGAAAATTATGTTTTTTGTGCAAAGTGGTTATAAAGTTAATGTTGAATAAACTGATGCATTTCCAAACTTTCAAATTTGGTCTGGTTACAAAGGTTTTGATTACTCTGGGACTCAATGGATTAAGGTGATGTTGTACATATTTCTTTCTTTCTTTCTTTCTTTCTTTCTTTCTTTCTTTCTTTCTTTCTTTCTTTCTTTCTTTCTTTCTTTCTTTCTTTCTTGCTTGCTTGCTTGCTTGCTTGCTTTCTTGCTTTCTTTCTTGCTTTCTTGCTTTCTTTCTTTCTTAAAAAATTATGAAATGAAAAAAAAACTTTGTCTTGTAAATATTTAATATTGGATATAAACAGTGATGAGCAAATGTGCATGGGTTCATTTCAAGGTTTGAAAAACATGTCCATGTCTTTTAAAAAAAGTCTAAAGGACAATATTAAAAATGCACAATTTATTTGAATCCCATGCTTGTAGCATGCCAGTGAAGTAGATCATCTATAGAATGTACACACGCAAAAGTGATATCTATAAAAAAAAAGTCACTTAGCTCCTTCGTGAATCATTGCCAGAAACATTTAAAAAAATGTATTAATATTAAATAGCTAGGTTGGAATCTATTGGACCCATAGAAGATGACCAGGGGAAGTTGATCACAAGTGACAGAGAAAAGGCAACTGTATTAAATACATTGTTCTCTTCAGTTTATACAAAGAAAAAAGGAGGGTATAATAAACAAGACAGTAATGCTAATAACAGTATTGAATGTACCACTGTGGCTAAAAGAGAACAGTGTTTAAAAAGGACTACAGAAACCTAATGTAAACAAATCACCAGGACCAGATGACTCACACCAGAGAGTCCCCATAGAACATGCCAGACAATTATTAAAAAAAAATTAAGGAACGCTTACTGACTGGAAGTGTACCAGCTGATTGACAAAAAGCAATTGTGGTACCAGTATTTAAAAAGGGGCAAAATATATACCTGGCAATTACATACCAGTCAGGATAACATCAATAGTATGTAAACTATTAGAAGGAAAGATAAGGGATCGTATGCAAGGATTTGCTGATGATAAAAATATCGTTAGTAGATTTATGAAAGACTGTTCTTGCCAGACAAACCTTTTAACATTCTATGAGGAGGTAAGTTGTAATTTGGATAGAGGAAGGTCTGTGGACATAGTATATCTGGATTGCATTAAGGCATTTTGATACAGGACCCCATAAATGCTTAATTTACAAATTAAGGTATTTTGGCATTGGTGATATTGTATGTATCTGTATAGAAAACTGGTTACAAGAGTGAGTTCATAGGGTAGTGGTCAATGACATATTTTTTGAATGGTCTGGATTTGTAAGTGGGGTGCCCCAGGGCTCTGCCCTGGGACCAATTCAGTTTAACTTGTTTATAAGTAGTAACAATATATAGTTCAATCTCAGCAATAACTTCACAACAAGATAGAACAACGTTACAAGAAGACCTTGATAAAAAAAATAAGGGATAGGCAACTAAATGGCATACGAGGGTTAATGTAGAATTTAAATTAATGCATTAGAGACCTAAAAATATGAATGAATGTTATTTGCTAGGGGGAGAACCTCTGGGGAATCGAGGATGGAAAAGAATCTAGGGGTCCAATAGATCACAAAAGCATGCAATATAAAGCAGCAGCAAGCAAGGCCAGCAAACTATTATCATGCATTAAAAAGGGTATTTACTCGAGCTAAAACTATAATTCTATGACTTTACAAAACTCTTCTTTAGCCACATCTTGAGTATGTAGTCCTGTTCTGGTCATTGATTTCCTAGAAGGATGTGCTGGTGAAAGTCCAGAGGAGAGCAAATAAGCTAATAAGGGGGCTCAAAGACTCAGTTATGAGGAATGGCTACTAACATTAAACCTACAGTATTATCCATGGGGAAGGGATTCTTAAGAGGGGATATGATTGCAATATACATATCTTTAAATGGTGACTCTAGCTTTGGGAGGAAATTATTTAACTAAAGAAGACACATGCTCACACAATAAAGTTGTATAAGAAGCCGTTAATCGTAACCACTTGTCTACCAGCTGCTACATTTACCGGTCTCTCCCATCCCATTGGGATACAATACAATAAGTCCCTCCCCCGCAACTCCAACTCCCCATTCTAAAACATAGTAGGCCACATGTCCTCAACAGGGGAGATTACCTTGCCATGAGAGCAAGGGCCTCTTTTGCATATCCCTGACCAGTGGATGTAGGGGTCTGAGGAGGTACTTATCAGAACAGATATCTGCTGCCCCATGAACAAACACTGACCTCATCCAACAATGTTCTTTTGACAGACTCCTCACCACAAATGACAGCTCCTGTCCCTGCATCTAAATGTAAATAATAATTACTGACACATAATGAATGACTTCCTGCTGCTGCAGCAGGAGGTTCTTGCAAGTGAACAATCCAAATAGTTTGCCTGATCTACGTATCACAAACAGGCAGGGTTTGATGTGAACTCTGCACTGCTGCAAACCCATACCCCATCCTTACATCTAACTATCTAACTATCGTAGATGCTCCTTTTTTACCTGTAGAAGAAGCTCTTAAGCTCCTTTACTTGTGTTTTCCAGAGACTCCCTAGCCCTAAAAAGAATGTTGTTTGCAAAGCTCAATAGCCTAAACTGAATTGTACACACACAGATAAATGAGTCAGAGTGGTGATTCATCCACACCTCTCTCCCTCTGAATGGATTTGTCTAAGGCCTAAATGATAGACAGCATGCCTGAAAGTAAAGAACTACTGTTGTGTGTTCTTTTCAGATATTCTATAGTGCTCCGGGAATCCTTTGTCAGAGAGTTTGTTTGTGTGTGTATATATACTGTATATTTATATATATATATATATATATATATATATATTTTTTTTTTTTTTTTTTTTTTTTCTTCAAAAAGTTTCCACACTTTTTTTATAAGTTTTGCAGCAATCTTAACCACAGCGTGACAGCTCTTATACTGAACTGCAAGGTCAGTCGGTGTGCCAGACAGATTAGTCACATGACACTCTGAGACATGACCAATTACTACTCCTCCCACCTTTACCGTTTCCAACAAATATATAAAAGGGTGGAAACTTTTTGAAGACCCCTCGTATATCTATTTATTTATATAAAAAATAATATTGACCCAAAAATTATTCTAATTACTATCTAAAAGTATTTATAGATAGCTAATATGACCACACCGATAAATCAAAGGGCAGCAACAACTTTGTCTGCCTGATATTTTCTTTAGAACTCTGCATCATTTTTACAGAAATTTTGTGACAGTCTACTCTATAACATTCCAGGGCATGTTTTTTCAAATGTGAGTAGAGATAAAGGACAAAGAGGTGTATTTTAACAAAACTTGCATGGAGAAAAATATAGAGACATCTTTTGCTGACTTAGCATGTCTTTTGTGTCCCCATCAACATATCATATCTGTACCATGGCCCCTTTAATCAGTGAAGCCTATAATTCAGAATGGTAACTGTGCTAACAATGTAGGGTTCACAATGTCCTCACTGTGAAATTCCACAAAGGGATTGCTTTCCAACACAGCTTTTTACCAGGCATTCCTATTAGGTGTAGGTAAATATTAACTTATAATTTCATGTTACCTATCCAAACATAAAACGCAAGTGAGTATTCTTTGATGAATGAAAGAAAGTGCATTTAATAACAGTTGTTAGGAATAGCTTTAAATTCCTATGATAAATCACAAATTGCAAAAGCTGAAGTGCATATTAAGATAAACCCTTCCTTATCTGTTACATGAATTCAAATAAATAAACTCCCACAGGACGTTCATCACCTGTATAAAGTTTGAACATTACTTTTATAAACAGATTCTTTGCTTTTAATCTTTAGTTTGTGGGCATGTATGGAAAGATCTATCATTATTACTGAAAACAGATAGGAGTTTGACCTACTTGTAAGTGGTTGCTCTACACAAAAAAAAAAATGCCTCGTTATTATTATTATTTTTTTAGTAAAATATACAGGGAAATGACAGCTCCCTTTTCCATGGGCAAAAATTCTTCAAAAGAAGCATTAGGTATGGACAACTGTTACTATCTTAATCTAAAGCCTAACCACTCAGGACTATATAGCTGTGTAAGCTATTATTCAATTTTATTCCGTCTCTCTTAGTCACGTCTATCCTTCTTGACCAGATGTTTTTATTTTAGACAATAGGTTTTGGTAATCAGTAAATGAAAACCCTTTTAACATACACTATAATTGTCAAAAGTATTGGGACGCCTGCCTTTACTTGCACATGAACTTCAACCACTTGCTGCCCGCCTATCGTCAAATGATGGAGGGACGGTGTGGCTTTCACTCTGGGTGAATGTCATATGACGGCGCACCCAAACAGCCGCGACAGTGCTTATCAGTGCCACATATCAGTGCCCATAGGTGCGGAATATTAGTGCCTCCTCATCAGTGCCACCTAATCAGTGCCCATAAGTGCCACCTCATAAGTGCCCATCAGTGCAGCCTCATCAGTGCACATCAGTGAAGAAGAAAAATTACTTATTTACAAAATTTACTGAGAGAAACTAAGAAAAACCTTTTTTTTTCAAAATGTTCTGTCTTTTTTTTTTCTTTTAAATAAAAAACCCAGCAGTGATTTGACCACCAAAAGAAAGCTCTACTTGTGTGAAGAAAATGATAAAAATTTCACATGGTTACAGTGTCGCATGACCGCGCAATTGTCATTCAAAGTGTGACAGCGCTGAAAGCTGAAAAATGGCCTGGGCAGGAAGGGGGTGAAAGTGCCCTGTATTGAGGTGGTTAATGGCATCCCAGTCTAGTCTGTGGGGTTCAATATTGAACCCTACAGACTATGACTGGGATGCCATTAAAGTTCATGTGTAAAGGCAGGCATCCCAATACTTTTGACAATATACAATAGTGTATGTGTTCTTCTGTTTTACTTCTACCCAAAAACATAAGCTAATTTAACTGTTTAAAACAAAGGAAAACTATAAGCTCTAACTGTTAAAATTTGATGGAATCTAACAGTGTTTTGTTTTTTGTTTTTTTATATACCATTCCGTTTTACTTTGGAGATTGTACAATTGAACAATGATGTGTATTGTTAGTTTTATTGTCTAAACATTCTACATGTATCTAGGCCCAAAAAAAAAAAAATTTACTAAAGAAAAAAAAAAAGAGGAAAAACATTTGATAAAAAAGTTTGTAAAACATTTGGCTGGTTTACATTCTTGCTAACGTAAAAGGTAACTCCACTTTCATGGGGAAAAATATAGCAACTAAAAAAAATAATAATTTAGCATGTACAATTGTGATACAAGTCATATTGTAATTGAATGTTATTAAAAATTACCTTTCCTTTTCAATCTGCAGCTCTGTCATTTTCTGTAAATGCAATGCAATATGGCAAACTGGAGGTGTTCTGTACATAAAATATGTACAGAAGTCTGCACTACAAGTCAGATTTCCAGCATTCCATGCAAAAAAAATTTCTTTTTTGATAAAATACCCCCACTAGGAAATCTAAAGGGATGCAGATCTAATTTTCCTCATTAGAGCTTTGCAGGTGCAGCATCTGGTTGATAAGAAACCACTCCCATTAGACTCACTTGGGCACAGAGGAACACACAGGGATTACTTCATACCAAGGTAGACATCTGCAATAAAGTTTGTCAAAGTCCTTGCAATGTACAGAGATCACCAAGAGGGGAATGTTTTTTTTCTCAACAAAAGTGCAGTTACACTTTAACTATTTGTGAGTATTTTTTTTTGCTTTAACTGTGTTACAGCAACCAAAAGGCTACTTAGAGAATGTTCCCATGTGTCCAGCAGATCACATTCAGTATAGTGCATTTTTAGAATTATAAACAGTACAAATGGAATAGAAATAGAGAACAGGTGGTGACCCACAGCATTCAATTTGATTTCATGCTTAATCTGGAACTTCACTCTCTCAATCAATATTAACTATTTTTATTCCTTATGCTGCTAGCATTAGTAAATAGATAGGAAGTTTATCATTATCACTTGTTTTGAACTTTTTTTTACATTTATTCAGTTACTTTTTGGTTTCCAGGGCTAGGCAAATGATGTCATACAGAAGGGGAGAAGGAGTTTTCCCAGCTAAGCATACCCTCCTGCAGGATGCCTAAACTAAGGGCAGATGGATTCTAGGAAGTAAATTCCACATGTATTATCTGCCCTTACTCAAGATGGTCATGATCGTTTCATTCTGAAATGAAATTCTGACACATTTTTCATTCTTCGGAAATTCAGATGTATCCGAATTCCTGAATTACAATAGTACCGAATTTAAACGAATCCAAAATAACGAAAAAAGAAATTCAGACGTAATTCAAATTTAAATCGATTCAAATAGTTTTCAATAATAAGAATAATATAGAAACAAATGGAATAGAATAAAAAGGAACAGAATAAAATAGAAAGAATATAACCATCTTCTGAAATTTGAATTTCAAATAGAATACATTTGAATTTGACTACATAAGAAAAGAATACAATAGAAAAAAAAGAATAGAATAGAAAGAAAATAACCATTTCCCAAAATTCCAATTGAATCGATTCGAATTTGAACAAAATAGAAATGAATAGATTAGAATAGAATAGAAAAAAACAAAGTAGCATAGAATAGAATAGAAAAAAACAAAGTAGCATAGAATAGAATAGAATAGAATAATAGAAAAGAATCAAACACAATAGAATAAACAAATCGAAAAAGAATAGAATTAAAAAATAGAATAGAATAGAAAGAATATAACCATTTCCCAACCTTCAAATAGAAGCAATTCAAATAGAATAGAATCAGAATAGAATAGAATCAATTCAAATTTGAATAGAATAGAAAAGAATAGTTATTTTGTATTCTATTCTGATCTATTTTTTTCTATTCTATTCAAAAATGAATTAATTCTATTTGAATTTTGGGAAATGGTTATATTCTTTCTATTCTATTCTATTCTATTCTATTCTACTCTTTGATTTTATATTCTAATTTGTTCTGTTTTGCTCTATTATATTATATTCTTTTATTTTCTGTTATATCATTGTCTAGTCTAGTCTATTTTTTCTATTGTATACCTTTATTTTCTATTCCATTTTTTTTTCTTTGGAGATTGGAAAACAAATCGAAAACTATTTGAAATTGATTAGAAAACTATTCGAATTTGGAAAATTCAAATACGAATAAACTAAACGAATTCCGAAAACAAATTAAATGGATTGAACAAATCTAACTAAGCAAATTTATGTAGATAACGAATCAAAATAAAAACGAAACAATTTTTTTTTTTCATTCTGCATATGTCTAATAGCCAGAAATGCTAGTGGGTGTTTTTCAAAGTGATTTCTCAGCAAAATAAAACATTATTGGATGGGTGAGTTTGCGTTGAATAATAAAAATAAATTGAATAATGTTTTTGGTTTGTGGTGCTCAGATACTGCGTAGTTCCAGTTTAATGGAGTTAGCTTACTTGATTTCTTGTTGTTTTCTGCACTTTATATATCAACATTGTTTTTTGCTGCCATTTTGCTCTTCTTTATGTTCTCTTTGGTGAGAAGCATTATATCATAGTGCAATGTATATGAACTGTTATGTCTATATATATATATATATATATATATATATATATATATATATATATATATATACAGGTACATAATTCTAATGATTTGTAAAACTTTAAATTATATTTATGTCATTTGTTTGTGCAGTGTGTTTCCTGCAGTCTTTGGAGTACATCTCATTGAAGATAAAGATAGCAATCATGATTACGGCCAAAACCACAAGCAACTGACCTGTTAAAGGGTACATAGTTACATAATTAGTCAAGTTGAAAAAAGTCCATCTAGTTCAACCAATAACAAAAAAAAAAAAGAAAGAAGAAAAAAAAATCATACAATTCCATATACACAATCCTTCACCCACAGTTGATCCAGAGGAAGGCGAAAACCCCCAGAAAAGCATGCTCCAACTTTCTACAGCAGGGGAAAAAATTCCTTCCTGATCCCCGAAAGACAATCTGATTTTCCCTGGATCAACTTTACCTATAAATGTTAGTATCCAATTATATTATGTACATTTAGGATAGAATCCAGGCCTTTTTTAAAGCAATCTACTGAGGTGGCCAGAACCACCTCTGGAGGGAATCTATTCCACATTTTCACAGCTCTTAGACCCCTTTCACACTGGGGCGGTTTTCAGGTGCTTAACGCTAGAAATAGCCTCTGCTAAGCGCCTGAAAACTGCCTTCCATTCATTCCAGTGTGACTTTTCACACTGGGGCGGTGTGCTTGCGGGGCATTCCGAAAAGTCCTGCAAGCAGCATCTTTGGGGCAGGATGGAAGCGCTGTATTTAGCACTCCCAAAACGCCCTGCCATTGGAATGAATGGGCAGCGCATTTAAAGCATCTTTAAAGTGCTTTGAAAGCGCTACAAAACGGGGGGTTTTAACCCTTTTTTGGGGGTTAAAAGCCGCCCACTAGCAGACGAAAAGCGACGCAAAAGCGCCGCTTAAAGAGCATTAAAGCGCCACTAAAACAAGCGGCACTTTAGCACTAACAGCCGGCGCTTTCAGTGTGAAAGCAGTCTTACTGTGAAGAACACTTTCCGTATTTGGAGATGAAATCTCTTTTCCTCTAGACGTAAAGAGTGCCCCCTTGTCCTCTGGGATGACCTTAACCGCTTGCCAAATAGCCACCATCATTATACTACAGGTACAGGTTGGCACGTTGTCGCGAGGTGTCATAGCTGTATGTCGGCCCTTTAAGTGGGGATAGCAGGCACGTGCGCGCTGCACTGCGGGGGAACCCGCGGTTGCGTGTGGCCGGCGGTTGCACACACTAGGGAACACACACTAGGGAACACAGTTAACCCCTTGATCGCCCCCTAGTGTTAACCCCTTCTCTGCCAGTGACATTTACACATTAATCAGTGCATTTTTATAGCACTGATCGCTGTATAATAGTCAATGGTCCCAAAAATGTGTCAAAAGTGTCCGATCTGTCCGCCATAAAATCGCAGATCACCGGCATTACTAGTAAAAAAAATAATAATAATAAAAATGCCATAAAAATGCCATAAATCTTTCCCATAGTTTGGAGGCGCTATAACTTTTGCGCAAACCAATCAATATACACTTATTGTGATTTTTATTACCAAAAATATGTAGAAGAATACATGTTGGCCTAAACTGAGGAAAAAATTAGCTTTTTTTAAAAAAATTTATTTATTATAGCAAAAAGTACAAAATATTGTGTTTTTTTTTTTTCAAAATTGTCACTCTTTTATTGTTTATAGCGCAAAAAATAAAAACCACAGGGGTGATCAAATACCACCAAAAGTAAGCTCTATTTGTGGGGAAAAAAAGGATGTCAATTTTGTTTGGGTACGGCGTTGCACGACTGCACAATTGTCAATTAAAGCGGCGCAGTGCCATATTGCAAAAAAGACCTGGTCATTAAGCAGGCAAATCTTCCGGGGCTGAAGTGGTTAAAGTGAATAACTCAACACCAAGTTCACTATATGGACCACTTATGTATTTGTACATGTTGATCATATCCCCCCTTTATTTTCAAAAGAAAATAAATTTCCTCATAACTGAGCTCCTCCATGCCTCTTATCAGTTTGGTTGCCCTTTTCTGCACTTTCTCCAGTTCCCCAATATCCTTTTTGAGAAGGTGGCTAAACATTTTCAGATATGCATTTTTGAAGACATGTCATGTTTTCTTTCCAAGGTAAAGTGAGAGGTTTTCTGTATTGTTCTGCTCCAAACAAGAATGCCTCAAACAAGAATGCCTCTGGGTTTAGGATGAAACCTTATTTGCTATTATTATTTCATTCTTCTGTTTCTCTAATGTTTCTAGCAGTATTTATTGAAGTATTATAATATATAGATATATATGTTATTATAAATGTCAAAGTTATTCAGAATAGTTCTATGATAAAAATGATGTATTTGATAAATATTTATGCATTTATTTGTAGCGCTGGTAGATTTTCATCTACCGCTTACAGGTAAATTTAGTGGGTTACTGTATCTGTTTTATACATAGTCAGATTTAGCCTCTGTTCCAGTTTGGCTGTGTTGCATGTAGTTTCACACTGTGCCTGTGGGTGTCGTTGTCGCCATGGGTCGGTGTTGGAAAGGCAACGCGCTGAAGCGTATGGGTGCTCTTCTGTCCCGGAGATAACTCGGTGGAGGTGGTCCTCCGAGTTGCATTCTGGGAGAGGGTATTTATGGGACAGACGCCATGTTTTAGGGTCTGTTTCGTTCCACCTGCTGGCCCTCCTGGCCGACAAGTATGTGTTAGGAGTACTACCGCGTGGTCCTCCAACTGGGAGGACCACGTTGCTGCAGTGTGTGGGTGGGCCCAGAAGCCTGTCTGGGGCCTACCACAGCGGCGAGGGAATGGTCCTGTGCTGTCTGTCCTACGGGAAGAAGTTGGACAGCTGAGAAGATCCCAGGGGAGGACCCGTCATGGAAGGATCATGCAGAGTGCTGGTCTGGAGAGGGGCCTGGTGACTCAGTTGGAGGACGCATCCTAAAGTTAACCTACCGCAAAGTACTGCCGGGTCAGCTTAAAGGTTCAGGCGATCAGAAGAACAAGTGGGAGGAGCTTAACCTACTTGTTACCTCGCGGGACGCGTATGTGTGTGTTGGGGCCAAAGGAGAAGAGAGGACTTGTGATCATGCTGAGAGGATCAGAGTACAGCCATGTCTTCTTTTCCATTGGTACCGTCGACTGTGGGATCTAAGATGTTCCCTACAAGTACCGCTGCGGGTGCTATGCTGACCGAAACCCTGCTGACAGATACCGGCATTCGTTTGAAGCCGCAGGGGAGGTTTGTGCTATACACTGTTGGAGATATCGAAGGGCTGGGCATGCTTTGCCACAGGTGTGAAGGACTGGCCATACATCTCCGTCCATTTGTCCGATGTTTGCAGTGCAGAGAATATTTGTTCACGGTGGAGCAACCTACCATGTCGCCCCGTACGTATCGTGTGGATTGGGCTACAGGAATTGCCACAGTGGAAACTACTGTCATTGCTGCTGGAGAGCAACAGGCCATGATCTCGTCTGCTACCGTGACTGCTTCCGAGGAAGATGTTGCTGTTACCGCTTCCTCAGCGGACATCACCTTTATTTCCACGTCTACTACACCTATCCCCATTGCATCTGTTCCAAGGAAGGTAGGATATGTGAAGGCTTCCCGCGGCCGTGGTCGAGGCCTACCCCAGAGACTACCCGAACCGGAGCCGGAGAAATACATGGATCCGGAGAAGTCCACATCAGGAACGGATGAGAGTTCAAAGGGGAACATATCTGGGACTCTCTGTAAATATTTGCCAGCAGAAGAGTTGAGAGGCTCGGAGATAGATTCTATGTCGGATCTCTCCGGTGATGATGATGTGTTTGAAACAATGTCACAGGAACTGTTGTGGTCCCAGGGTGAAGATGTTGCTTCTGTTTTAACCTTCTCAGAGTGGACAGCCCTGAATTCTGGGAAGACATCACCTTGTCTGGAGCCGCACAGCACTACCAAAGAGACATTGTCTAAAGTTGTTAGTTTGCTTTCGACACCCGTCGGATCTATGGTGAGTAAATCACCAAATTCTTGTGTGCCTCCTGGTTTGGGGAAAAATAGACCTTTGCCTAAACTTGCCCATTTACAGAGAGTGCTCACCAAGCGAGTTGCTACAGAATATGGTCTGGAATTTCCCTATGTTACTCAGGACATTATGCAGGAAATTGAGGCCAACCGGGAACAGTGGTACCGTGAAGCTGTTTGGGACTATTTGTCTGTGCCAAAACCTTTCCGGAGAGCTGGGTATTCTGTTGCCATGGATGAACGCTTCAATGGATGTTTCCTACATTGGAACTATGGTCGGCACATCTATGCTGACAAAGTGGTCAAGTGTTCTCAAGGCCTGGAAGCGGACATCACGACTCAGGGAACCTTCTTTATCAAACTCTGCATGGATCTCCCGGGGCCGCCAGGTAGGTCCTCACACAGGATGGTCAAGGTACGGATCCGAAGAGACAGTAATAATAGCAGATGGGAAACGCAAATAAGCACATCTCAGGGTAGCCACTCTGCACAGCGAGAGATCATAGACAGCATACCGTGATCTAGCTCATATGCTCACCATCCATAGGGGTGTCTAGAGGATTGTCTCCACTGTCCTGCAGCTCTACCTGGAGGCTACCCTGAGATGTGCTTATTTGCGTTTCCCATCTGCTATTATTACTGTCTCTTCGGATCCATACCTTGACCATCCTGTGTGAGGACCTACCTGGCGGCCCCGGGAGATCCATGCAGAGTTTGATAAAGAAGGTTCCCTGAGTCGTGATGTCCGCTTCCAGGCCTTGAGAGGCAATCTGCTCGAGTGATTCCCTGTCGCTGACAAGGGAGTCCAATGTATCTGGTAAGAGTTTCTTACACACCATTTTTACCAAGATTTATGCAGTTGGATACAGTTCATCTGGAAGACTTAAAGATCTACCTGTGTTTGAACATTTGCTGTTGTACACATTCACTTATCATTCCCAGTGGGACACTCTACACATAAAATTTTTTAATCACTTATTGGACTTTATTCACCCATGTTGTGAGACTCATGAGTCATTTTTTTGATGTGGACACTATTTATTAAGTGTTATTATCGAGCTATTTCCCGGACGGGGGACTTTTTTCACAATTCATGCGCTACATTTTTTCACAGTAAGAAACTGACTTTGCCAGATCCTCGGTTTTATTGGTGATTATGAAAAGGAACTTTGGGGTGTGTGGTTAGAAAGTGTCAGTGTCTAGAGATCTCCGTGGTCAAGAGATAATATTCATCTCAGCGTTTTCAAATCCAAAGATTCTTCGTTAGCTGGACTTTCTTTATTGAAAGGATGTAATCCACTCAGAGATAGGGATGGACTTTTCAAGTTACTTTAGTTTGTTTCCATTAAAAGGAAAATATGTGGGAAGAGAGTGCCATTCTTCTTCTGGAATGAGGCTTTGCTCTTAAACTGTTTAGTGATGATACTGTACATATCTAGAGCGTGTTTAACTTTGTTTTTTTCAGGAACAATTGGATCTCCTATCAAGCTGTTAGGTTTTTCAGCAAGATAGATAGTGGAGTTTGTGACAGTTCTAATGTGATTTCTTTTGCGGATGTGAACATGTTGTTGTATAAATGTTGAAACTGTAATATTTCTATACTGTTTTTTCTTCTTCCTTATCCAAGTTTTAAGTTCAAATACCTACTCTCAGGCTTGGGAGTTATTTTGACAGACGTTGAGGACAACGTCTATTGTAGTGGGGGGAGTATGTAACGCTAGTAGATTTTCATCTACCGCTTATAGGTAAATTTAGTGGGTTATCTGTTTTATACATAGTCAGATTTAGCCTCTGTTCCAGTTTGGCTGTGTTGCATGTAGTTTCACACTGTGCCTGTGGGTGTCATTGTCGCCATGGGTCAGTGTTGGAAAGGCAACGCGCTGAAGCGTATGGGTGCTCTTCTGTCCCGGAGATAACTCAGTGGAGGTGGTCCTCCAAGTTTCATTCTGGGAGAGGGTATTTATGGGACAGACGCCATGTTTTAGGGTTTGTTTCATTCCACCTGCTGGCCCTCCTGACCGACAGGTATGTGTTAGGAGTACTACCGCGTGGTCCACCGACCGGGAGGACCACGTTGCTGCAGCGTGTGGGTGGGCCCAAAAGCCTGTCTGGGGCCTACCACAGCAGCGAGGGAATGGTCCTGTGCTGTCTGTCCTATGGGAAGAAGCTGGACAACTGAGAAGATCCCAGGGGAGGACCCGTCATGGAAGGATCATGCAGAGTGCTGGTCTGGAGAGGGGCCTGGTGACTCAGTTGGAGGACGCATCCTAAAGTTAACCTACCACATAGTACTGCCGGGTCAGCTTAAAGGTTCTAGTGCTGTATTTGCTGTCCATCGTAAACCATTACATCCTGTGGCAGAGGATCATACGGGTTTCTATTCCATTCAAGTCTGTGGCAGAGACTTTTGTTCATGCTGCGTGCCGGTTGCTAGGTTAGTGAGAGAAACCTATCTGGGCGGGCAAAGATTCAACTCTAAAAGGAAAGTACATTCATCTACAAGATTCCAATTCATAATACTACATCAAGAAAAGGTATTTGAACTTCCCTGCAACACTTCTTCTACCTCTTTCCTGCTACTTCCTTCAGTTACTCTTCATTAAAGCATTGGAAAAGATACTCAAGTGTCTGTTCTGAGAGGCAAAGCTCTGACAATTCCAGGTATCTGGATATAAAATATACTTTCTGTTCCACACATTACTACTGACCCATTGCTGTGATGGGCTGCCTCACTGGCCAATAGGAATATTCAGAAAGGGACAGACAAGCTTTGACACTAGAAATTTTGGAGCTTTGTCTGACAGACTGGCCTTGTAAATGGCTGTGAATGCAGGATTTTTTTTCACCGATACACTGAAAAGTCAGTCTATCAGGAAGCACCCAAAGCCTAGTACACACGCTGAATATCAGCAGGTTCAATAGAAACCAGCCAACATTCAGTCCGTGTGTATGGCAGCTGGGCCGACAAGATGGCTTCTGTCGAAGGCTCATGGCCGAAAAAAGTCTGCCGACAAGCTCCCGATCAGCACTCTCAGCCAATAAAAGAGAGAGGAGGTAAGGGTGCTCTGTTGGAGTTGAATAGCTGGACAGGGTGATGATAATGGTGAGGTGGCACTTCTAGCAGCACTTTGGTTAAAGGAGAAGCAACTCTGAAGATATAAAAGGGAAGAAAGGCGCCTCTAAGTGTGGTATGCAAAATTTAATGAAGTGCACAAAGGGTTAAAAGCACTTACAAGATTGTGGAGTATCAAACTCATAGTAAAATAAGGAGTCCTCATCTGTGGTTTAAGTCCATCCTCGGCACAGTGGGGGAGAGCAGTGTTGAGCCGTCCAGCAGCTGTGAAATGTTCTCGTACGTGCAGGAGGGAGGAGGCAGCAGGGAAGACTGTGTTCCCGGGTTCACTGCGGGACACATGAGACTGATGGCGTCAGTGAGAAGTGGGCGGTGACGTGTTTTGGAGCGTGCGCGGCTCCTTCATCAGACCTACACCCATACTTCTTAAACTGGCTTATGAGTGGTGGGGGGAGGAGTAAGGGGAGGAGTATGGGCGGATGTTGAATACATAATTAAGGAGGGAGTTACAGGTGTATTGCGAGGGCGGCCGAATGGCCATACACATGCAGATTAGATGTTAATGTCAATACTAAATACAATGAAATCTAGAAGGAACTTGAAACAAGGATACTGGGCATGGATGGCAGAAGCAAGTGAACAATGATTAATTCATCATAGGTTTACCTTATCTAAAACCAAAACTTATCTAAAACCAGGCCATAGATGGTACAAATTTCTTTCCTGCAACTGTGGAATGCACAAAAGAAATTTGCATGATTTCCCCATCAACACAGACAGTGCTGACAGGGGAATCCCTCCTGCTGACACATTGTATTCTCCCAGCAGGGAGGGGAAGCTACAAAGTAAAATTCAGCAGGCTGGTTGTATCCAAGTTGATCGACCGATCAAATTGGTATATTCAGCCTACCCATACATGGCTTGATACACGGTTCCAATCTCGTCTCCTGCTGAACCGGCCCAGATTCAAACAGTCTACGGCCTGGCTAAGTTTAATTCAATGTAAATGTAGCGCCCTGCTCCTGTTGATCAGGCGCTTATATGTAAATTTAGTGGGTTATCTGTTCTGTACATAGTTCAGATTTAATCTATGGCTAAATTAGCCTCTGTTCCAGCATTGGCTGTGTTATGTGCAAATTCACGCTGTCGCCTGTAGGTGTCGTTGTAACCACAGGCCAGTGTTGAAAAGTAACAGGCTGAAGTGTATTGAGTGCTCTTCTTTCTCAGAAGTAATTCGGCAGAGGTGGTCCACTGCTATGCATTCTGGGAAAGAGTACTTAAGGGGCAGACGCCATTTTTGGTTCTCTTTTACCTGCTGGCCCTCCTGGCCTAAAGGTATGTGACGGCTTCCTTTCAGCCTCGGGACTATGCTGGCCCGAGGCTTCGTTACTATGAGTGGGCCCAGAGGTCGTCTGGGGCTCATAGGTTTAGAGGTGGTCCTGTGCTGTCTGTCCTGCGGGAAGAAGCCAAGCAATTGAGAAGATCCATGGGAGGACTCATCTTGGAGAGGACTGTGTGGAAGGCTGGTGTCTCAAGAGGGGCCTGGTGACTCAATTGGAGGATGCATCCTAACCTAACTTATCGCACAGTACTGCCGGGTCGGCTTAAAGGTTCTGGTACTGTGTTGCTGTTCATCTAAAACCATTACGTCCTGTGGCAGAGGATCGTATAGCTATTTTGTTTCTCTAAAGTCTGTGGCAGAGACTTTTTGTTCGTGCTCCATTCCGGCTGCTAGGTCAGTGAAAGAGACCTATTCGGGTGGGCAAAGATCTTTGGACTGAAGGTATAATCGTCTCTAAGATCTTCAATCCCTCAATGATCTGACAAAGGTATTTGAATTTTCCTGCAATTCCCTTTCTACCTCTTCACTGCTACTTCTTTCAAGTTTTTCATTAAAGCATTGGAAAAAATTACTAAAGTGACTGGTGCATACATTGTTGGATACAAAGTTCAACATGGACTCTAGGTTCCTGATGTGGTGAAACTACAGGTAAAGGGGTGACGGTAACAACCCAAATTATTTCAGCAGCTCCTTCGGGGGTTCGTGCTACATAAAGATAAAAAAAGCAGATCAGCACAAATAACTGCAGGTATTATTATGTGTCCCTTGTGTTGACTCTTCTGTCAGTAGAAATCTTCTTCTGTCCTCTGTCCTCAACTTTACCTCCTTTCCCCATTTTCCTGTTAATACAGCTAAAGCACTATCAGGAGCTGTCATGAAGAAAGCTTGATTATGCCCTCCCATTCCTGCCCCCTCCATTCAGACAACCTGTGTCATTCATAGAAGCTGGCAAGGGCATTGCTAGGTCTGCAAAACATCTGGGGCTAGAGCCCATAGCAGCGGTCAGCAACCTTTTTGCATGCCCGCAGGGGGGGGGGGGGGGGGGGTAGACCAGTGGTAAGCAATTTGTCACAGGTGATGGCTGGTGTTGGCGCTTCAATCATCATGGCATAATGGTTGATATGGTGTCAGGATGATTGAAGTGCATTATTTCTATTGTTACATTCTAATATATAATGAAGTGGTTCAACTCACCATACTGCAGAATCAGTGGGAGCCCTGGGCATGTCACTTGCCACATCTCCTGCCACCAAATGCAGCGTGTCATTTGCCACTGTCGCCTGTCACCAGATGCAGCGTGTTACTTGCCACCATCACCTGCCACTAGATGTGGATTGTCACTTGCCATGTCGCCTGCCACCAGATGTGAATTGTTACTTGCCATTTTCACCTGGCAGCAGATGTGGATTGTCACTTGCCACGTCACCTGCCACAATTTGCAGATTGTCACTTGCCACATCACCTGCCATCATTTGCAGATTGTCACTTGCCACGTCACCGGCCACCAGATGTGGGTTGTCACTTGCCAACTGATGTGGATTGTCACTTGCCATGCCAGCCAGTGCCACCAAATGTGCATTGACACTGCATTGGTGGCAGGCTGACAGCACTGGTACATTTAGTGAGAGCAGGAGAGCGGTGATGCGGGGCGGGCAGTGAGAGATGATGTCATCTCTCACTGCTCCCCGCCGCACCTCCGACATTGAAGTGAGGGGGTCTGGCTGCAAAGTGGAGCTCCACGATGACAGGAAGCACATGACCTCCCCTCCACCGTGCTGTGAGGGTGGAAGAGCGCTGATGTGTGGCGGGCAGTGAAAGATGATGTCATCTCTCTGCTACTCGCTGAACCTCGCTCCCAAATTGAAGAGGCCTGGCTGTGAAGAGCAATGATGTGGAGCGGGCGGAGAGAGATGTCATCTCTGCTCATCCGCCCGCTCACTTCTCTTCTCTCCTCCGCCTCTCTCATGCAGCCAGCTCACCTGCCACAGCAGCTGCAACCCATTGGTTAGGCAGGGACCCTGTGGCAAGAGACTCAGGGCTATGGGCCCCAGATTGGGGGCTTTAGCCCCAATAGCCACCCCCTAACAACGCCCCTGACCCCCCGCACACAGGAAGATTACGGCTTCTGGGGCAAGGATGGATTTGGGGATGGAGGAAGGTTTCTACTGAAAGGAGAAGAATTGACACAAGGTACACAACATAGTAACTTTGGTTATGTCCGCTGTGCTACTTTTTATGTTTTTATTTTTATTTAACCTTGGACTTAAACTATGTCTCTATAGGTAGATTTCCCTTTACTTCCTGTCCAGTTGTCACAGGAACAAGTGTCCTCAGTGGAAGATTTCCCCTCAATTTTTCTTCTGGTAGCAAGTGAAAATTTTGGATTTCCCTCACTTCATTCTAGGTTAAATTGGCAATCAAGACAGAGAGAGTGAATCTTAGTAATGGGGACACCAATAAAATTTCAGAAAGGGATTCTTCTCTCGCCATTCTATCTAAATCTAAAGAACAAAGTTTGTCTTTAGTTATACATTAATGGCATAGTATATTTTAACATTGTTACAACTGTCCAGCTTGGACCAATATAGCTATGTATATTGTATATACCATAACTGGCCGATGCCCCTGGAAACTTGAAATCACTGAAGTAGGCACCACTACCAGTGATCTCTACTTGTTTCTGCGTCATGTGCTCAGTGTCTGGCCTTATGCATTGTGAACACAGTATGGGTGCCATTCAGAGAATGTTTAGCATTTTCTGAATCAATGCAAAATGTCCTCTGAATGGATGAGGTGGGGATCGTGACATCTTCATCCTGCCTCTCCACCTTGTCCAATCAGAGAATGCTTTGCATTCATTCGAAAAAAATGTGAACCATTCTCTGAATGGCACCTGTGCTGAGCAGGCAACCACTTGTATTCACATTGAAGCCAGCTGCTCAGCACTAAAGCAAGTGGAGATCACTGGGGTACCATGGTGTATACAGTAATTCAGTAATTTCCAGCTTCCAGGGGCATTGGCAAGGTATTGGCCCAAACTGGACCAATGTAACTATTTAAAAATATATCATGCCCGGAACACAAGAAAATGCCTTTAAATTGTGGTATTATTTAACCTGTGAAACTTAGGGATCTGTTTATAAAGGATTCACAGTGACATTTGCTGTACATTTGCCCAACATTATGATTGTGAATGTACGGCACAGAATACTAGGCATATCTGGTCAAGTGTCAGATGGACAAATAAATATATTCAAAATTTACTTGCAAATTCTTTATAAACAGACTCCCTAGTCAGACATTTTGATTTTCAACTAATCTAATTGTCTTGTTTCTTTGGACCTTTTTCAGCTCTACTTAATGTGTTTTGCTATCACCAGAGAACTGAATAGGCAACACCCTTTATTTCTAACAGTTTTTTTTAACTGTTAATTTTATTATTAAGGTGGATTGTTTGTGCCTAATGCAGAATTTGATCCACAGTAGCCTGCAATCATTATTTTTGTACTTATGAATGAATGCCTAGAGTTATGGGAAAGTCCTCTCGTAAAAAAAAAAACAGTCTGTGAATCCTTGGATTACCGCAAACACAGGGATCACTATGCCAGATAAACATGTCCCATTCATCAATCTGTGGACAGGTTGGCCATTATTACATATGGGAGTTATGACTGTGTGCATTGCAGTAAAAGAGAAGTAGTTTTTCCTATTGTTGCTGATGAGTCACTGCAATGACCTGTTTGTGTACATTTTAGCTTGAGCCATTGGTCTCTGTAGACCACCTTAACTTGAAGCCTGTGGAAAACAGAAGAAAGGCACATTAAAGCACCCCCATGTCAGCTCAAAATAAGATTACAGAATATTCGTATACTTTTTCTCACATTTTCCTGAATAAAAATAAAATGATAAAAATCTGTCTTCTGGAGCTGTAAATATGTCACAGGCCAATTTGCCGTTAGCTGCCCAGGATTACAAGTGCAGGGGTCACAAATATACATTAAAAACTGTAGTATAGACTTTGTTAACTGGACAACCTAATTTGCATTTAAATGTGTAACTAATTTGCTTAATAAATGTCCTTCATTTTTACATTTGATATTGAGGTCTGACTATAATAAATAGGAAAATATATACAAAACCACTATATATTCCCTTTAAGCATGCACCAAGTAATGACCAACGTAACAATTTATACAAAGCTGAGTCAAACTTTAATCACATTTAATAACGTATCAGATTAGAGTGCTATTAGGTATTGCTTCTAAACCGATTCCATGTCCCAAGGGTTTGGTGTCACTCAGCTGGGCTAAGAATGAAATGATCAATGTAGTTAATCATTCTATCTCTGCGGATCAGTATTTAAAAGGTTGATTTACAGATGGTTTTACATTTTCTACTAGAAAGCCTGGCTTCAGTAATGTTGGGATTTTGAAGTGAACATACCCACTGGTCTGAGGTAAAACTTATGAGTATAAGTACTCCAGACACAACAAAAGTTGAGCAATAAATATGTTTAGTGAAATCACCCATGCACATTTTGTATTGAGTATTATTTTTACATTACTATGGATCTATAGCTGGAAGTGCAATCTGTATTCCCTATTCTTCCATATCCAGTTCCTTTGATTAGCGGAGGTAAAGGGTTTTCTACATTTTTTGCAGGTGCTGATGCAGCTCAAAAATGAAAAGGAAACCCTCTATGCACACAGGATAATACTATATAATTTTACTTGTGATTTTATCCTGACTGGTGCTCGTCTTTAATCCAAATAGTAAATTAAAAACCATTGCTAACATAAACCTGTGAAAACCCTGTCTATAAAACCATATCTGCTGATCATTTTGATGGAAGGTAATAGTCAGGCTTCTCCCTGCTTCTTCCTCCTTAGCTTCCCTACTGACTTTTAATGCCCCGTACTCACGATCGGAAATGCTCCATCAGACTTTTGCTGGCGGAATTTCCACCAGCAAAAGATTGAGAGCAGGTTCTCTATTTTTCCGACAGAAAAAATTCCTCTCGGAAATTCTGATCGTCTGTAGCAATATTTCTACGCATGCTCGAAAAAAATTCGACGCATGCTCGGAAGCATTGAACTTAATTTTCTCGGCTCGTCGTAGTGTTGTACGTCACCGCGTTCTTGACGGTCGAAAGTTCAGAGAACTTTTGTGTGACCGTGTGTATGCAAGGCAAACTTGAGCAGAATTCCGTCAGAAAAACCATCCAATTCTGATCGTGTGTATGCGGCATAAGGGTTGGACAACCTCATTACCAAGTAAGAAGGTTTTAAAGGCAGCAAAGGGTGGGACCAAGCATATACAGATTCTCACAAAAGTGAGTACACCCCTCACATTTTTGTAAATATTTTAAATATATAAAATTTGGGGGTTCCAAAATGTTAGCAAAACAAGTAGATTTTTACATGTATGTGGGAAGTGTCAGAATTGGTCCAGTATTAAAGTCTCTAAACCAGTGTTTTCAGTCTTTTTTAAGCCTTTGCTCTGGTGTTCCTGGTACTGAAAATTTTACTGACCTTGTTAGTAGCTGGATTCCACCTGATCTGCTATTGGATTTCCTTTGTATGCCTATGTTTGCTGCCCATCTCCATTACTGACCTCGGCCTGGACTTCTGACCAAGATTCTGCCCATCAACTTTGTACCATATGGCCTGCTTGTTGCCAACCCTTACTTGTTTCTGAAACTGATCCTGCTTATGATTCGGTGCCTTCTTGCTCAGCTGTTACTGTATTCAGGTTATGAATAACTGAGCTTGGCTTTATCATGCTGTACCACCAGTGGTACCCTTGCTTGTCTGACACCAGCACTCTCAAGTTCCAGTCTTAAGTGTTTGCGTCCTGGCACATGTGCCCTTCCATTGCCCCTGCAGACCTTGTCTCAACTTTGCTCAGATGGAAACTGTGCAAGAGGTCACCCTCGTCATCTCAGGCTCCACATACAGGTACATGATGGGAGGCTTTGGAGGAAGAAAATGGTGAAGAAAAACATGAGTTTAGCTGCTGATAACACCATGCCTGTTGATCATTTTGAACTTCTACGTATACATTTTGTCATCATATGCTCAGATTGAATTGAGTTTATGTCTCAGTGAACTCTTTACTCTAGACCATGTGCCTTTGTACAAGCTCCCACCCTAGTAAGTTTTACTATTTTCTATGATTTCCCCTTCCAGCTCAAATGTTGGCTTCAGCTGCTAAGAGAATAAGTAATTTACAGTACGTGTAATCTGTTTACCAAAGGAAATGTTTCTTTTGTAAGGCATTGTTCTCTATCAGTTAAAGATCATTATGGTTTCTATTTATGAAATTTAGCTTACATGTTGTTTAAACATCAGTTCTATTACTGTTTGCAAAGTACAAACAACAAAAAAATAATGTTTTTTGTCTACTTTAATAGTTCTGGAGCAAAAAAAAAAAAAAGAAAGAAAATCCTCTACCATCCACCCAAAATTGATCTCTCTATTTTTGTAGTGTACTGTCCTCATAGTGGTATTTGACGTCTTCTATATTCACAGCTATTATTATATCACATATGCATGTCTTTAACATGCATAGGACTCAATTCACAAAGCTTTAACACCAGTCTAAGGGTTTGTGTTGGTGGGTCTGTATGTGCTTCAAGTAGTTTTTTATACCCTTACAAGAAATGCAAAACCAGTTTGACACAGTTTGAATGCAGGTCAAAAGGATGTCAATTCCAGCTCAAATTCTCTTGTCACTGCAAGCTAAATTATTATTGATATACAGGATTTATACAGCATCAACACTATGCACAGCGCTTTACAAAATTAAGGCAGATAGAACAGGTACAATGAAATTCTTTACTAGAAGAATCAGAGGGCCCTGCTCAAAAGATTTTACAATCTAAAAGATCTTAGATTTTTCTCAAATGAATGTCAATGCCTGGATGTGAACCGGGGACCTCTGCTTTGTCTGAAGGAAACTCTTCTCACTGAGCCACTTGAGATGCTGGACAGCTTGCTGCCTGATTGCTTATACAACTTTGCCTTTTGTCTTGTTTGTCTAAAACTTGAACCCTTTGCTCCTCCCATGAACTTCATATTTGAGTTATGCCTTTGCACTTCCTGTTTGCCATATTATTGTGCTCTCTCTCCAGCCAATATCTCACTCTTGTCACTCCTACTGCTGTCCATATCTTCACTACCACTTGTTATTGACCTTTGGCTTGTTCTTCTACTATGCTTCTGCCTTTTCATCCATGTCACTGTCACTTTTTTGAAAATCATTTTTGAAAATCGCACTCTTGTCATACGCCAGAGTGACCTGCTTGTTCACTAATCCAGCTGTTGGTGAGATCCTCTCTACTGCTAAAGCTACTGGTCTCCAAAAGTCATACTGATGCTATCAACATAAGCTCAAAACCTGTTGACACAGGATGGATGAAAAAACATCCATGTCACCATCACTTTTTTGAAAATAAGGATACATATTCTGTTGCCTTAGCTTTGTGGATTCTGTAGATATTTCCTTCCCATTTGGAATGATTGGATAATTCTAAATATCAAAAACCTAGGCCAGCCATAAACGAGCAGATTGCTCTCAAAGAACAACATGCTTGTAGATATGTGGCCATCCTTAAACAAGAGTGCCAGGACTGACCACAATACTCTACAGTAACTAATATTAGTGCATGCAAGTCACTTTGATTCTTCCCTTTGCTATGGAGCAGACACACTCAGAGGGAGATTTTTTGGTAGGTTGGATAATATCCGTGTATGATGACAAGAAGCCACAACTGCTGTTGATGCTCATTAGTGATGAGCTGACTAGGTTCGGATTGAACTTTGACTGTCTTGGCTGGAGGAATCTAGGTCATTGGGGATTTTTTTTTTGGGGGGGGGGTGACAAGGGACATTTTTTGGGGATTTTAACTTTACAATAAAGAACTTGTGAAACATTTCAGTGTATCCATTTCTAGTGGCGTCACTAGGGTTGGTGTCACCCGGTGCAGAAAAACATGGTGTCACCCCCCTCCTCCACCAACTATAGTCAGTCCTCCCTCAGTACAGACCCCCCTCCACTAAGTACAGACCCCCCTCCATTAAGTACAGACCCCTCTCCACTAAGTACAGACCCCCTCCATTAAGTACAGACCCCTTCTATTAAGTATAGACCCCCCTCCATTAAGTACAGACCCCCCCACTAAGTACAGACGCGCCTCCCACAGTATAGATCCCCCTCCCTCAGTAATGACCCCCTCACTAAGTACAGAACCCCCTCCCACAGTATATATCCCCCTGCCTCAGTACAGACCCCCCTTCCTCAGTTGAGACCCCCACTAAATACAGACCCTCCTCCCGCAGTATAGACCCCTCTCCCTCAGTATAGAACCCCCTCCATCAGTATAGACCTCCCCCTCAGTACAACCCCCCTCCCTCAGTACAGACCCCCTACCCTCAGTACAGTCCCCCCACCTCAGTATAGACCCCTCCCTCAGTACAGACCACCCTCCTTCAGTACAGACTCCCTCCATCAGTATAGACCCCCCTCAGAGCAGACCCCCTCCATCACTAAAGATCCCCCTCAGTGTAGACCCCCCTCTTTACTTGTGCTGGTGGACCCCCCTCTCCCCTCCCATAGCCCCCCAGCACATGTCCTCTTAACCCCCCCTTTCCCCATCACTCCTCCATCTTTTTTTAACATGCCCCTCTTCTTGGTCACTGTCCCCCCTTTTCTATCCATGATCAATCTACATTACAGTAAAATGTACAGAGCTCATAACAGCACAATGTATGTCCCTCAGACTCCCTCCTCCTGTAGATGTAAACAGGGATTGGGGGAGGGGGCTTCAATCCACATTGTGAGACAGGGAGATGCGAGAGACAAAGATCACTCTAGGGGTGCAGTTAGCGGTGCTGCTGCCAACAGGTGTCACCCCTCTGGTGGGTGTCACCCGGCGCCCAACCCTAGTGATGCCACTGTTTATTTCTAGGCTACAACTCTTTATTTTTTTGTGAATGAGTAGGGGTACCATGTACTCCAAACTCACTCACGGGGGGGGGGGTGTTAGTGATATTGAAGGGCCTTATTATTTAAGGGGATTAAGATTCCAGACTAAGATAATCCCCCTACCTGCAGACCCCCATAATGACAAGACAAGGGTTGTGGGAAAGAGGTCCTAAAGAACATGGGGACAAGGTGCTTTGCCAGGGGGAATTCCCCCCCTGGCAAGGCACCCCCTCATGTTGAGGACATTTCAGCCTAGCATGGTTCAGGGGGGGCACACGCTTGTCCACCCACTTTCCTGGCGAGCCAGGCTGCATGCTCGGATAAAGGGTCTATTATGGATTATTAGGGGGACTTCACACTTTTTTTTGTATGTGTGCATGAGGTACCCCTTTAAAAACCTCAAAGGTATGATATGTGTTTTTTTTCATTCTTTCCGTAAGATGTGCTACAGCAAAAGTGACATTTACAAACAAAAAAATTATACTATTTAAATTGCCAGCAAATGACATTAATTGCCAGTTTTTTTTCTTTAAAAAAAATGCATATAAAAACAGCATACAAACCCCTCCAAAGATCCCTCAAATTTTTTTGTTTTGTTTTTTTAACAAAGAAGGTGTTAAAGTAATTTGCTTCCAACTTAAATCTTTTGTAAATGTCAGCGCTGCTGCAGCACTTTCCATACATCACAGAGATGTTCCCCTTTACAGGAAGGATTAGGATACCCCAAGGTATGTTATTTAAAGGAAAGTGACATTTTTAATGTTTCCCTTTTAAGAATTTAAAAATCAGAGCTTCTAGCCAAATGGATTTTTTTGACACATTTTTTTCGTTTTGCATTGGCACATGTTTTGGATGATAAAAGCACCTTTATTTACCCAATCTATCACTCTCCTGGCAGACAGCTTTCCCTCAACAAGCAGTTAACCCCTACAGTGTAGGGTGCCTCAAACCTCCACAGGTTCCCACCATTTGAATTGGTTTATAGACAGAGACCCTGGGCATTGTTTGAACTAGTGAAAGAAGAATGGGGAAATTAGTTCATCCCTTGCGAGAACATCTCCCAAATGCAAACAATGATCACCAATGTAATACTTCTGGTCAAGGAACATTGGCCATGAGGCAAAACTCCAAGGTTTATAATAGGTTTGCTAAATTAAGGCACTTTCAGGTAGGGGATTGAGTGGTAGTGCTTGTAGGTGGGAGAGAGTCTGGGTGGTAGGCACCTGCAAGGGAAGGAGTGACACACACAGTGGTTGGATTTGCAGGAATTGTTAAGAACTTTCTAATATACAGTAACACAGTCTGTGCAGCGACACAGAGCTGATGAATACACAGCACATGCAGGGAGAGATACTTGGAGACCGACAGCACCTGCTACCGGAGGCATCTGGTAGGCAATAAGCAGCGAAGGACTTGTCGTGAAAGGGGGTAGCAATAACGAGCAGTCCCTGCTGTCCCTCCTCTGGAACCTCTCCCTTATGCTAGGAAAACTCTCCCTGTTCAGTGGGTCCCTGTCCCTGACCTAGCCACACACAAAATGCGCGCCCACTGCAGTGATCCAGTGAGCCAGTTTTATAAGCACTGCCCTCAATAAAGATGGCAACCGGGGTCATCCAGCGCAGCAGTGTCAAATCGGACACCCGCTTACTATACCTGATGACACATACGGAGGCCTATGAGAAATATGCATTCCTCCTGTCCTCCACTCCTCCTGCTAAGTGGTCACGACAGCACCACGACAGCGAGGTCAACCTACACCTGCTTACATGCTAAATCCCATAGTGGTAAGTATGTTTCTGGCCAAATGACAAGGCCCATTTTAGATTGTAGGTAAAGTGGGCGATGTGAATTACAGAATTTTCAACCAAGCAAGAGGAAACCTTATCAACTGTTCATTATAAATTTGTTGAAGTACTGCAGAGACATAAACCAGTTCTGCTTATAAAATGAAACTAATCACCTTTACATTTTTAAGTTATTTAATGTGTGCTGCATATACAAACAACTTTAAAGCCTCATCACTCTGGTCATGGAACTCCCTTCCTCTTACAAACTATACCCACCCCCTGCACCCCCTCTAACTAATTGCTGCAGTAATAGAAAAAATAATCTGGGTTCCTTTTACATACATCTCTGTAGTCATGTAATGTTCCGGGTTTTGACTTCTGAGTCTTCTCTTGTCTTTACTGAAAAGTGGGGGTGTTTTTCTTTAGGTATCCACTGTCTGAGTGATGTAAAATCTTTCTGTTGACTGTCCAACAGCAAGTTCCTTTCAAGATCCAGAAGACTTCAGTGGCTAATGATGACTTGGAAAGACACCAGTGAAGAGCAAAAACAATGTACCTGGGTGTGTAAAAAAGCTGCTTACCTTTTTTTTTAATGCTTGGGTTGGTCGGAATAGAACGATTCTAAAATTAGTGACTTTCTTATCAAGCTTGCAATGTATAGGAATTGTCCTAACACCAGTTTTCTCCAGGAACAATTCTGTATGGGTTGCTAAATTAAATAGTACAGCATATGTTTTCATAACTCTTTCTACAAAAATCACATGTGCTCCAAACTTCTCATTCCATCTGTATGATTCATAGCCTATAAAAGAAAATTACTTATGGGAACTTCCAGCATTCCAAAATCTTATCTAACAAGAGTAAGGATTCCCTGGTAACCCTAACAGTGGATGTCTAAATAGTGGTGTAAGCATCACCATAACAGTCCATGTGATTCCTATGCTATCCAAGGGCAGGGGATAATAATTTGTTGCTGTGTTTAATATTTTAAAACAACATTTACACTTTAGAAAATCTCACGCACATAAACTTTTGCAGGTTGCATGCATAAGGAAAGATCTACCATTTATTTATCTCCTTACCTAATTTATGAATTTAAAAGATTGTCACGCGTACCACTTTGCTTATCTAAGCCATAATGCACATTTTTGCAGTAGCTGTAAGAAAAGACTGTCTATCTAAACAAACATACACAATGTTGTTGAGCCTGCCATAGAATTAACTGTTGTCATTACTCAGCATTTGTTGCTTAAGGATATACTGTACTTTGATGATGGTCATGTGCTCATACTGTGCTCAGATGTGGCATAGTGTTCATCAAGTTTGCCATTGCATTGACACACTGGAAAATAAACACCAGAGGATATTGTACAGACTGCAGCTGTGCTCTTGGCAAACAAACCAGCTATTTACAGTTTGTTTCCAAAAATAAGCTTCTCATATGTGCCGAACAGTGCAAAACAGCTGGGCAACATCTTCCCCATCATTTCTGAAATCTGTGAAGAAGCATAGTAATCCATGTGTGTAGAAAAATATGCTCAAAGTCAATCAAAGACAGAGACCAGCCTAATTACATATTCTATGGTTTTGCCCTCTACTGAACAATGTGCATGTCTAGCAAATGAGACTGAGTCGGATTTTATGACAGGAAATGTTGGATGTGAGCCTGTTGTCGGAAAGTCCGACCGTGTGTATGCTGCATCGAACATTTGCCAACAAATGTTTCTTAGCTGGTTCTCAAATTTTCCACCAACAATACTTTGTCCAATTGTGTGTACACAAGTCCGTCGCACAAAAGTTCATGCATATTCGGAATCAAGCAGAAGAGCCGCATGGGCTATTGAACTTCCTTTTTCTCTGCTTGTTCCCATGTTCAGAATTGTTGGCCCACATTTGTGTGACCGTGCGTATGCAAGACAAGTTTGAGCCAACACCCTTCGAACAAAAGTCTACGGTTTTGTTGGCAGAAAGTCAGATCGTGTGTACGCGGCATAATGGTTCTGTGTGGTTAAATCAGCTATATTTTATGGTTGTGTTACCGACTTCTTGTCTCATATGCTCTGTAGTTTTTACTGCTCTGGAATTGTTTGACGTTTTCAATAATCTTTTCTACATGACTAAAAAAATAAAAATAAAAGATGGCTGTTGGATGAATGCAGTTTTTAGTTTATGCAACCTAATTCACAAGTAAACCATTAAATATTAACTACGAATCACTTCCACAAAATTATAAAAACATTCATAAAGTGCTTATTCTCCATGTGTTAAAGCAATCAACACAATGTATTTAGAGTGTCCTTTTTAAAGTTCAAAGTGAATCCAAAAAACACTGCAGTATTTCCACACCAAAAGCGACCGTTAGTGTCTCCTCTTCACCAACATATAAGCACACAGGTCACTCACCAAAACTTCTTGACCCCTATTACAGGCAGTCAAGAATGGCTTTAGATGTCTAATTATCCACTGGCATCAATCCACAGCTTTGAATGTAAGGCTACTTTCACACTCAGACTGCCCGAGTGTTAATGGTAAAATACCGCTAGTTTAAGCAGCGCTTTACCGGTGCTGTGTGGGTGGGTGCAGGGCACTTTTAACCTCAAAGAAGGGGTTAAAAGCGCCCGCAAAGCACTGCTGCCCATTGATTTCAATGGGCAGGGCGGTGTGGGAGCAGTGTATATACCAATCCCGCACTGCTCCAAAGATGCTGTTTGCGGGACTTTGCAGACCGTCCTGCAAGCGCACCGCCCCAGTGTGAAAGCACTTTCACACTGGGGTGGCATGAGAGGCGCTTTACAGGTGATTTACAAGCGCTATTTATAGTGCTAAAACACCTGTAAAGCGCCTCAGTGTGAAAAGGGTCTAATGCCACGTACACAGGGTCGGACTTTTCGACCGGACTGGTCCGACAAACTTTCCAGCGTACTTTCGACGGACTTTTGACGAACTTCCGACGGACTTTCTAACGAACGGTCTTGCCTACACACGATCACACAGAAGTCCGACAGATTCGTACGTGATGACGTACACCGGACTAAAATAAGGAAGTTGATAGCCAGTAGCCAATAGCTGCCCTAGCGTCGGTTTTTGTCCGTCGGACTAGCATACAGACGAGCGGATTTCTGGGTCCAGTGGTGTTACGACGTAAAGATTTGAAGCAAGTTCCAAATCTAAAGTCCGTCCGATTTGCGACTGGAAAAGTCCGCTGAAGGTCCGGTGAAGCCCACACATGATCGGATTGTCCGCCGGCTTTGGTCCGTCGGCCTCCGTCGGATCAGTCCAGTCGAAAAGTCCGACCGTGTGTGCGCGGCATTAGGAGAACATCTTAGACTGGACCAGCAATATCGGGGCTCCTGCGCCTTTAAATTCTCATTATAGAACTTGCTCAAAGAGGGAGGTAAAAGAGAAACCTCTCATGGTGCAGTATTTTCAAGTTTTATTAAAATAAAGTTAAAAGCACACTTACAATATTGGAAGATGTTTTAAAGCACTCAAAGAACTTGGGAATGCCGGTTTGCGCTCCACCTACATTCCAAGATGACGGAAGTGACGTGTCCCGATAGTCCCACCCTACATGTTTGGCCAGCATACGTCTGACGTCATCAGGGGTCCTGATGGTTACTTAACTCACAAGAGCAGTCCTATGTACATTGCACTGAGGATATCTTTTTTTGGATATAGATCACGAAACATAATTAATGTAATAAATAAATAACATAAAAAAGTATGCATTTTACAGAATTATTAGGCTGATGTTAAGGGTACCAGACACTTTACCATTTTCTGAACTAGTGGAAATATCAAGTGGAACTTTATGTGAAACAATAAGTAAAAGATAATCAAATGGGTAAAGTCACACAGCATCTTGAAAAAAGGGCATCCCCACAGGGTGATACTGTGGATGCAAATAAAATAAGAAGGCGCCTCATCCTTAACTGAAGACAAATTTGGCAAAGTGAACTCTAGATGGACTTTGTAGGCACCACACATCATCTTGTATTGCTCATCATCCTAGCCATAAAGTCATTTTAGGAGACTTAGATTCCCACTTGGCTTTTGTACTTCCCATGTACAGACTTAACTGTTTTTCCTTAGGAAACTTATAAAGATACTTTTTGAACAAAGAAAAAAAAATGGATATTTTTTATGATGTTATTGGTCAGCTTATGATCCCTTGCAACATCTGCTATCATGCAAATTTTACTCAAACCCTTTTACCCCACTAACCCACATCTTTAGTGGAGATATAGGCAAGAAGAGCATTGGGCTCCTCAGTTGGTGCTTATAGGTCAAGGCCTGAGGTGTGCCATGGCCTAGCTGGTCAGTATGCCTGAAAAGAAGGCATACCCTGAATGTAAAATAAGAAAAAGTACTATGAGTATGTAAGAAGGCTGGGGGAAACGGGGGGGTGGGAACCCAGAACCTCCGACAACCCAGCCCTGACAGAGGAGGAGGGTTAAATAGCCCTCTCAAACTCCTCCCACAAATACAGGCTAGCCTCTGGCCAGCCTTACACTTATTGTAAAGCATTTTGGATGCATTCCTTACACTCTAAATCAAATACATACACTATATTTCCAAAAGTATTGGTACGCCTGCCTTTACACGCACATGCAGTGGTGTATTTAGGTTTTGTGCTGCCCTAGGCCTGACTAAACTCATGCACCCCCCTAATTTAAATACGACCCACCCCTTGCTGCCAAGGCAACACCCCTTCCTGTTTAAGACCCGCCCTATCATCTGTAAACCACACCCCTTCCTCTTTAGGCTCATTTGGCACCTTTCAGGGGGGAGGGGGGAACAGGTACCCTTCCCCACTCCCTGGAGACTGCAACTAAATGTGGACTGTTTAAAGGGTTTGCATTGATTTTAGCATGCATGGAGCACTTTGCACATGCCAGTGGCGGCTGGTGCTCAAAAAAGACATCAATTGCAGCCTCACTGTGCCCCATCAAATGCAGCCACTGTTCCATCAAACGCAGCCACTGTGCCCACCAAACGCAGCCACTGTGCCCACCAAACGCAACCACTGTGCCCATCAATTGCAGCCACTGTGCCCACCAAACGCAGACACTGTGCCCCATCAAACGCAGCCACTGTGCTCACCAAACGCAGCCACTGTGCCCCACCAAACGCAGCCACTGTGCCATCAAACGCAGCCACTGTGCCATCAAACGCAGCCACTGTGCCCACCAAACACAGCCACTGTGCCCATCAATTGCAGCCACTGTGCCCACCAAACGCAGCCACTGTGCCCACCAAACGCAACCACTGTGCCCACCAAATGCAGCCACTGTGCCCATCATTTGCAGCCACTGTGCCATCAAATGCAGCCATTGTGCCCCATCAAACGCTGTCACTGTGCCCATCATTTGCAGCCACTGTGCCTTTAAACGCAGCCATTGTGCCCCATCAAACGCTGTCACTGTGCCCCATCATTTGCAGCCACTGTGCCTTTAAACGCAGCCATTGTGCCCCATCAAACGCTGTCACTGTGCCCCATCATTTGCAGCCACTGTGCCTTTAAACACAGCCATTGTGCCCCATCAAACGCTGTCACTGTGCCCCATCAATTGTAGCCACTGTGCCATCAAATGCCAACACTGTTCCCATAAAACTCTTATAATTTTTTTCAATAACTTCACCTGCTGTGCCGAGGAGAAGGGTCAAGCAGTGTGGAGGAGGGTAGGCGGAGCATAAGGCTCCACCTCCGCCAGTCATCGGCCGCTTATGGGGGCGTGAGTCACACGCCGCCCCCCCGCATGAGAGAAAGTCCCCCCACCCGTCTTCCTGATTCCCGGCTCCCGCGCCCGCCCCCGCACACATGCAGCCCACGGCAGCCGCCTTGCTGTAGCGGGCGGCGCTGCTGTGTATGGGTGTGCTTGTCAGAGGGTGGAGGGGCGTGAGCTCTGCTAAGCACGCCCATACACACGCCCCTCCACTCTCTGCCAAGCACGCCCATACACAACAGCGCCGCTACAGCAAGGCGGCTGCCGTGGGCTGCATGTGTGCGGGGGGGCGGCCGCGGGAGCTGGGAATCGGGTGGGGGGACTTTCTCTCATGCGGGGGGGGCGGCTTTTTTTGCCGCCCCCCGCAAAGTGCCGCCCTAGGCCTAGGCCTTGTCGGCCTAGGCCAAAACACAGCCCTGCGCACATGAATTTAATGGCATCCCAGTCTTGGTCTATAGGGTTTAATATTGAGTGGGCCCACCCTTTGCAGCTATAACAGCTTCAACTCTTCTGGGAAGGCTGGCCACAAGATTTAGGAGTGTGTGTATGGGAATGTTTGAACATTCCTTCAGAAGAGCATTTGTGAGATCAGGCACTGATGTTGGACGAGAAGGCCTGGCTCGCATTTTCACCTCAAATTCTTCCCAAAGGTGTTTTATTGGGTTGAGGTCAGGACTCTGTGCAGGCCAGTCAAGTTCCTCCACCTCAATATCACTCATCCTTGTCTTTATGGACCTTGTTTGTGCACTGATGCGCAGTCATGTTGGAACAAGAAGGGACCTTCCCCAAACTGTTTCCACACAGTTGGGAGTATAAAATTGTCTAAAATGTCTTGGTATGCTGACACCTTAAGAGTTCCCTTCACTGAAACTAAGGGGCCAAGCCCAACTGCTGAAAAACAACCCCACACCATAATTCCCCGTTCACCAAATGATTTAGATCAGTGCACAAATCAAGGTCCATAAAGACATGGATGAGTGAGTTTAGGGTGGAGGAACTTGACTGGCCTGTACAGTACTGACCTCAACCTGATAGAACACCTTTGGGATAAATTAGAGTGGAGACTGCGAGCCAGGCCTTCTCGCCCAACATCAGTGCCTTACCTCACAAATGCCCTTCTGAGGGAATGGTCAAGCATTCCCATAGACACACTCCTAAACCTTGTGGGCAGCCTTCCCAGAAGAGTTAAAGCTGTTATAGCTGCAAAGGGTGGGCCAACTCAATATTGAACCCTACGGACTAAGACTGGGATGCCATTGAAGTTCTTGTGTGTGTAAAAGCAGCTGTCCAAATACTTTTGGTAATATAGTGTATGTACTGTGACTTGTGAATTCTGTAAATTATTTCTAATAGTAGACAGAATTCAGCTTATGTTTATAATATAAAAAGTGCAAAATTATTTTACATTTTATATACAAATCAGAAGGTTAAAATTCTCAGTATAAACTTTTGTAAATGTATTCTAAATGTTTTGTTAGAGCAGAAGCACTGCTCTATAAATCTAGTGTTAAAATGGTGCAAGGTGGTGCTTGGTTGCTTGGTTTTATCTTTAACACACTTTAAAGTATTTCACAACATAGTATGAATACTTGATGGCATTCCCAAGAGGGATGGAATGTTTCTTCACTGAAAAAAACTTCTTCACTCAAGCAGAAAACGTACGCACTTACACTGTTGCTAATGCAAAAGGTATCAAGGATAAATACTGATCATTTCATGTCCGGCAAGGGCATTCTAGACCAGTTGGGGGTCATTTTCTTTTCTAAAATTGACACTTTTTACCTGAAATTTTATCTAGCAATGTATTTATACATATTATCATTGAAAAGTCTTTTTTATTTTCTAGCACTACAAAAAAGGTGTTTATACGCTTGTGAGGTTTTCCTCTGAGTGCGCACTGTGTGGTGGAATATGTGAGGGGGGGTGCCATTACCTAGACATATGGGTTTTCTAGGGAGCCCCAGTAATGATCTAGAAAAAGTAAGCTGTCAAACAAGAGGTATGATGCTTTAGAGTGCCTTTGATACAGTGCTAGCCGTGGTTTATATTATTTGTACCTAGTACAAGTTAACTTTGTATTTGCCACCATTTGAAATAATTTGAATTCTGTATTTTTGTTGGCAACCTTTGAAGGTTAACAATGTTTTGCTTAGCCTTTTACTTCCCTTATCAAGATCACTGAACGTTTCTTACTTTTAGCTTTCTGCATCTACACATGAAAAAATGCACTACTTTTCTTTCACAGAGGAGCTGTGGAAGAACCTCTTGGCTGCATTTCCAGATAGTGGCAAGATTCCCTACCATGCTCAACATGTCTCCGATCCTCAGATCCCTGAAAAGAAGAGCAGCGTTGGCGGTGGCTGCCTCAGCAATGCTTTTTAAGTCATAAAACGTACTGAGGTCATGGGATTTTAAATGAGGCAAGTCACTCAAACATAATAATAATGTGATATATAAAGTACAAATACTTCCAGATTTATTAAAAATTCATATATATAAACATTCCATAACACGATGACACTTTTCAATATAATAAAATAAAGACATGCTTTAAAAAGAGCTGACTTAATTCATATGTTTTTTACAATGTAATAAATTCATATTATTCTGGTACATGATGGTATAAACATAAGAGATACATAATTGATACAAGTCATAACCAACAGACTATTTTTTTGGCATCCTAAGACTTTACGCGTTTCGTGGATCCCTGTCCACTTCATCAGGAGTTTGATGCAAGAAGGTTTCTAAAAGTATAAGTAGGTGTAAGAAAAAAGTCAAGTACACAGAAATTATGCAGATAAGTAACTTGAAAGCGGGAGAAAAAAATGGGATCTAACTAGCACTAAACCTAGGTACGTACATGTCAGCTCAGAAAATAGGTCCAGCCTTAAAAGAGAGGAGGCAGTTTTTTTTTTGGGGGGGGGGTGTCAGACAACCGTCTATCCCAGGGCTGTGCTTCTAATGCCGCGTACACGATCGGACTTTCCGGCATACTTGGTCCTTTTCGACGGACTTTGTACACTAGGTGCGCCAGACTTAAAAACGGACGGACTTGGACACACACGATCACTCCAAAAGTCCGATGGTTTTGAACGCGGTGACGTACAGCACATACGACGGGACTAGAAAAGGGACGTTCAAGCGCCACTACGCCGCCCTTTGGGCTCCTTCTGCTAATCTCGTGTTTATCTCGTGTTAGTAGAAGTTTGGTTAGAGACGATTCGCGCTTTTCACACTTCAGCTTATTTCAATCGTTTCCTGCTGTTCAGTTTGTGCTTGTGAGGTTTGTATCTGCTTTTCAGTGCGTGTTGGTCAGTTTGTAACCTGCCTAGCAGGCCGTTCTGGTGCGCTCGTTCCTGATTTTCAGGTCGCTCTTCATAGGCTTTGCTGTTCTACAGTGCGTTTGTTCTAAGTTTGTTTGTTTGACCAGCCGACCGTTTTGAAGCCATGGTGTGTGGACGTACTCGTTCTCGAGTTCGTGCTGCGTGGGGACTTAGTGTTGGGGTTAATACTTTGACCCGAGTCCAGTCCATGAACAGGGCGAGGAGGAGTTCATGGACGAAGAATTGGTTGCGCCAGCGTGACCAATTCTTGCACATGCCTTTGCTCCGTGAGATCCGTGAGAATAATCCTGAGGATTTCAGGAATTTTCTCAGGATGACTGGCCCCGTTTTTGAACGTCTGCTGGCTATGCTGACCCCCTATATCAGCAGGCAGGATACCTGCATGAGGCAAGCCATCACTGCGGAGCAGAGGCTAGTTGCCACTTTGCGTTACTTGGCGACTGGGAGAAGTCTTCAGGACTTGAAGTTCTCAATAGGCATCTCCCCCCAGGTTCTGGGGATTATAATCCCAGAGACCTGTTCTGCCATCATTCAGGTCCTGCAGAAGGACTATATGAAGGTAAGTTTTATCTTTTAACATTACATGATATGTATTTAATGTTTGCTAATGTATTGTCTAAATGTCCTCGTTACCTAATTACCATGCTTGGAATATGCTGGGAATGTCCCCTTTATCTTCAGGCATGGCTGTTTTTTTACGTTAATAATTTTTTGCCCTACATGCATATTTCCCTTCAATAACCTCCCCACCAATCCTGGGTCCATTTATACCTCTAGCCTATAGTCCTTTGAACAATGTATATTGTCATCTCCATTGTACTGTTTTACCTTCCCCCACCCTCTCAAATGTTTGCAACTGTCATGTGTGTTCTTGGCCCCAATTAGTACCCCTCCCCCACCCCCCTCAAATGTTTGCAACTGTCAGGTGTGTTCTTGGCCCCAATTAGTACCCCTCCCCCACATACAAATTGATCAATGGTCCATCAGAGGGGGTGAGTAATGTTCTAAGTGGCCCTTTTTTTTTTTTTTTTTTTTTTAAATAACACATATTAATAATGTTCAACTGCTGTTGTTCAATAATGTTTTTGTGTAATCTGATATTCAAGTTATGTTTAAAAGTACTTTCCCAACTGTGTCGGGGCGATCGATGGGAAGCATGTCCGCATTGTGCCACCACCCCATTCGGGGTCTTATTTCTACCACTATAAGGGGTTCCATAGTGTAGTTTTGATGGCAGTGGTCTCAGCACAATTGGAATTTATGTTCGTGGAAGTGGGGAAGAATGGAGGAGTCTGACGGAGGAGTTTTTGCACAGACCGAGCTGTGCCAGCGTCTCCAGACTGGTGGCCTGGGATTGCCACCTGATGACCAGAATGTGGATGGACTCCCCTCAGTTTTTATCGCTGACGTTTGCTCTCGGCGAGCACTTGATGAGGCCGTTCCCCCAAAGGACACTCACCCCTGAGAGAAGGGTATTTAAAGTGGATGTAAACCCGAATTTTTTTTTTTTTTTATCATACTGTAGAGTATAAGATTTCCTATCATTTGAGCCTAGTCTTGCCACACAGAGTTAATCCATCTCTGAGCAATCCTCTTTTATTGTTCAGCGACAGAAATCTTGACAAACTGACAAAAACTTTGTCAAATACTCCCTCTTGCTGTGAGTGACAGCCTAAGACACGGGCATGATTTTTTCATTCCCTCCCCCACTCCTTTCTTCAGCAGCTCTGCAAGGATTGGCTGTTCCACACCTCACCATGATTTGGCATGCTGAAGTCATGTGGTTACTTTCCTGTCTTTTCACTGGATGTTAGAGATCATAGCAGAAGTTCAGTTATGCCGCGTACACACGAGCGGACTTTACGGCAGACTTTGCCCGGCGAACTTTTCTACGGGCTTTACGACGGACTTTCTGAATGAACGGACTTGCCTACACACAATCAACCAAAGTCCGTCGAATTCGTACGTGATGACTTATGACCAGGACTAAAACAAGGAAGTTCATAGCCAGTAGCCAATAGCTGCCCTAACGTGGCTTTTTGTCCGTCGAACTAGCATACAGATGAGCGGACTTTTCGACCGGACTCGAGTCCGTTGGATAGATTTGAAACATGTTTCAAATCTAAGTCCGTCCAACTTTTGAGAAAACAAAGTCTGCTGGAGCCCACACACGATCAAATTGTCCGACGAAATCCCGTCAGCCGGGCAAAATCTGCCGTAAAGTCCGCTCGTGTGTTCGCGGCATTAGAAATACACAGGAGAAAATGCATATTGACAAGGGGAGTGTAGAGGTGGGCGGGGAGTCTACTGACATCACGACTCCACCCACCGAGCTCCAGGCAACAGACCCACCCACAGAATCTGCAGTTTTTCAGCTCTCATAACAGACAGAGGGGAGACATTTGACAGGTAAAGATACATGCAGGAGGCATGTATATCCTTATAGATAACCCCTATGGCAGTAGTTTAGAAAGGATGACATTGGGTTTACATCCACTTTAATTACCGGCTGGCCAGAGCAAGAAGAGTTGTGGAGAATGCCTTTGGGATTCTGGCCAGCCGGTTCCATTTGTTCCTCTCCGCAATAAATCTAGCTGAATACAAAATAAATCATGTGATCTTTGCTTGCTGCATTCTGCACAGTTTTTTGAGAAAACATTCTTTAACATATGTATCTTCTGTTGGGCCTGAGGCCAGACTTGGTGTTGATGTACCACTCACAGGCCTGGAAAGTGGCCGTATTGGCTTGGCCCCCCAAACCGCACATGAAGTGCGTGACAAATATGTCAATTATTTTAATGGTTGGGGGGCCATTGCAATGCCACAAGATCTTTAATTTTTTCTAGCAAAAAAATAAAAACTTTTGGCCAACAATCTCTTGTTTTGATTCCTGTTTGCATTCTGTTTTGTCTGTCTCCTAGTGCACTTGTAGTGGCAAGTGCATTTCCCTTTAGTTAATAAGGTCCTTTGTCACTGTAACCACACAATTAAACTTAAAAATGTTATTGATAAATAAGAAGCCACACACATTGTAGTAGTAAAAACATTTTACTGTGTGAACATTGAAAGTTGCATTTTGTTTGAACCTGTTTTTATATTTAATTTTTTTAGCAATATTTTTTTTTTTATTTTAGTTTCGGCATATTTATCGAAAATATACATTTTTCAAAAAATTGTGCTTCACAACAGGGTTTTAAAAACCATAAGAACAAAAAATAAAAGGAACTTACAAAGTTCAACATGTTAATAATGGTGCTGGTGATGTCACCCATGTAAAACAAAAAAAATTGCAGATGCTCACAATTTCCACTGAAAAAAGGTTCAAGTAAACATGTGCTAGCTCCCATCATGGGGGAGCAATGGACGTGTATTGTGTGTGCAATCCCTTCCTCTCACAAACTAACATTATTCTGATGAAGGGGTTGCAAACACAAAACAAGTACATTGATAGCCCCTGATGAAAGATGTGCATCTGCAAAATTTTGACATTAGTATTTAGCAAGTTAAAACATTTTAGAAAAATAAAACTTGACAATGAAATGAAGAACATGATTGATGTTTTTAGGCAAAAAGTTATTAGATTCTGCCCAAAACATCAATCATGTTCTTCATTTCCTGTTGCATGCTGTCCAGACGATTTCTCATGCTGTCAATTTGTTCACGCATTCGATCAATTTGGCCATTCCACACCATTATCTGGCCAATGAGTCTTTGTGCACTGTCTGTGCTAAATGGCTCCACCGCTTGGCCTTCCACAACCAGAATATCACCTAAAATTTGTGGAAAAAACATTTTTGTAAAATATGCACGCCTAAATAGATTAACTTAAGCTGGGGTGTCAGTCACTCACTTGGTGGGGTGCAAATATCGCACACTTCCTCCACCTCTCCTTCCTCCAGCTCGTCGGGTGTGTGTGGTCTTGGGCTGGGGCTTGGGCTAATTTCAGCTTCAGGCTGGTGACTCAGGGGGTCCTGGGATCCTTGGACTGTTGTCTGTGTCTTTTCTCCCCTATGAGAATTATACAAAAGGTATAGTTAAAACACAGTGATATTTCAGTCTTGAAAAAGGAATATGAAACATTCGTTAGAAGTTGTGGACAATTGTCATTTTTTTCCAACAAAACTTTTGAAGACAGGATCTACATTCACTCTGCCCAAAAATGCCAAAGAATACACATTTTCATGCAAGTTTCACAGATGCAGAGACCTCAAGTATCCCCTGGAGCCCCTATATGTATTACCCACAAACATTTTCTCTGGTGTCACATAGTACACTAGTGCTCGTGAGTCCAGATGTGGAAACAGCTGCTGTGTCCTGTCCTTACATTACACTGATTCATTTTTGAAGAAGCATTATATTTTCCAACACATCTACACAACATCACCACATTTTTGGAATACGACAAATTATCAAGACCTAAATGTATGTCCAAACCCTGTACCATCGTATTTGGCGGAAAAAAAAAACGTAATTTTCTAAGTATCATGTTTTATATAAAGACCGGTCTGTACGAACAATGCTGTAAAAATGAAAAGCATATGGATCAGCATGCAAGTTAAGTATCTCGTTCAGAACACACAACAAGTACTTACTTTTTTTAAGCAGCTTCTTTATTCGCCAATATTGTTCAGGCTCCCTACTTTTGAGGTCAGACCACCGCTTCCTCAATTGTTCTTTAGCCCGTTTAGTGCCAAATTTATGTTCAAAAGCGGTGACAACTGAGGACATTATTTTGTTCTTCCTCATATTGGCTTGGGTGTACGGTCCTTTTTTGCCATCGTAGTCCTCCCTTCTCAATATGGACACCATCTCCACCATCAATTCAAAGGCCATGTTGGTGGCCTTATATCTCCTCCTGGATCTGGATGGTTGTGGCTCCGGGCTTTCCTCCGCGCTAGTTCCAGATAATCTCTCCGCCATCTTTCTCTGTATACTCCCACTGCGCAATGAAGATTGAAGGGGCGGGGACAAATCGTACTAAAGAATGTCAGGGGCAGGTGACGCAGGCGTAGCATGACACATGCGCAGTGTATATAAAGCTATTACGCTGGCCTATGTATGTCCGAGCAGAAGTAGCGAGCATCAGAAACGAAGGTAAGATTAAACGTGGGTGTGTGTTTGGTGAATGTGTTTGGTGTGTATGTGTGTATATGTGTACCCTAGATTGAGCCAAATATAATACTGGGAGTTTAGACTGACATTACAGTTTTTATCTTGTGTCTTGTCTTTCAGCAAAAATGAATCCTTTTAAGGATCAAGATTTTTTGGCACGTTTTATTGATTTGTATGAAGAAAACAGAAACCTGTGGGAGGTCAAGCACCCATTATATTCCAATAGAGAGGCAAGGAAGGCAACACTGGGCACACTTTTGGAATTTGTGAAGACTCGAGTCCCCCAGGCAGACCTTAAGTTTGTGGACACTAAAATTGGTATCTTGCACAACATGTATAGGTGGTAACACAGGAAGATCCAGGAGTCGCGCAGATCTGGAGCAGCAGCAGACCAGGTGTATGTCCCCAAGCTGTGGTACTACCAAAAAATGCGATTTCTGGATGACCAGACAGAAGCAAGGCAATCACTTTCGAGCCTTCCCTCCAGCCTTCCTTCCACCCTTCCCACCAGCCTTCCCTCCACCTCCACCCTTCCCTCCAGCCCAGCTGAGGAGTCCCAAGAAGAACTGGGCCCTTTCATCATTGATGAGGTGGATGCGCCCAGCTTCAGCCAGGTATACTTTTTTGGTGAATTTGGGATTGTTTAAATATTAATGATGTAAACCTCTAAATGTTTTAAGTGCTTCACCAAAAATTACTTAATCACAATTATTAATATGTAGACATATCACTAGACAGTAGTGCGCAAAAATAGACTTCAAATATTGGTGAGCAGCTAGAATAATGGTGGGGTCAAAATGATAGCCTTTAATATTTGTTTAGAATTATATTTGCAAGTCATGAGCTGAAAATTGTGTGTGATTGCTTAAGCAAAAATTACAAATACCGGTATGTCCCTTTTTTTTACCCAGGATGAGCTCAGCCAGGAGGAGTCTGTGCCCAGAGGTATAGAGGAGGCCTTGCCCAGTGGGAGAGAGGAGGAGGCCGTGGCTGGGCCCAGTAGAAGCCTCACGGAGTGTCAGGTGCCTCCCCTCCACATTACCACCAAAAGGGCAAGAAAGATGACCCGAACTGAGGAGGAATCACTAGCCCTCATTCGCGAAGCCAGCCAAATCCTCAACACACCACCCAATGCGGAAGAGGCGTATGGAACCTATATGGCCACCAGATTGCTGGAACTCGAAAAGGGGCAATGCCTCCTCTGTGAGGGTCTGATTTTTCAAGCCTATCAGAAGGGCTTGAGAGGGGAGCTTACTGCAAAATCATATATAGCAGATGAAGCCACTCCTCCTGCTACTCCTCCTCCTGCCCCAAGTACACCACCAGAGGCACACGCTCCAAGGAAGGCTGCAGCGAAGCGTGGAGGGAAGGCTGCAGGGCAGCGTGCAGGGAAGGCTCCACGGAAGACTCGAAAGTGATTGGCTGGCTTCTGTCTGGTCTGACTTCTGACTGTGCTCCCTAGGTGCAAGATACCAATTTTATTGTCCTCTAACTTGATGTGTGTCCTGGGGGACAAAAGGCTTCACACATTCCAAAAGTGTCTCCAGTGTTCCCTTCCTCATTTCTGTTTTGACCCAAATAAATGTATATTTTCGTTACCTTACATTATTGACTATGTGTTTTGATTCAAAAAGGACATTTGGTTTGTGAGTAGGCAGGTACAGGTCAAAAAGACTATATGCGGGTTATTTACAAAAGGCTAAATCATTTTGCAATTCAAGTGCAAAGTGCTATTGCTAAGTGCACTTGATAAATTGCACTGCAAGTGCACTTGTTGGAAGTGCAGTCGCTGTAAATCTGAGGGGAAGATCTGAAATGAGGGGAAGCTCTGCTGATTTTATCATACAATCATGTGCAAGAGTATTTTTTTTTTGTTGGGGGGTTCCTTGCATGTGCCCCTCAGATCCACAGCGAATGCACTTCCAAATGCTCTTTCAGGGCAATTCCAGGTACAATTTGCACTTGTAGTGAAAAATGATTTTGCCTTTTTAAAATAACCCCCCTATGTCTAATTAACAAGGGACACCAACCTCATTAGGATTCATTAAAACAATAAAAATTATTAAGGTTATTGTGATAACTTAAGATTCAAAATAAAAAAAATAAAAAATTTTGATAATTTAGCACACTTTGTAAAATCTATATTGTTGAAATCTGTAAAAAATAAAGATGAGTCCAAAAACAAATGTGCTACTTTATTTCTGGAGATCTGGCTTTTCAAAAATCTAATATTAGTCATGGCATGAGGATAAATCATGAAGAAAGTAGTTTGTGAGAACTCTGTGTGAATATAAGCAGCCAAAGAACTTCCTTCTTCTCGCATTATAAAGAAAAAAAAAAATTGCGCTGTATTAAAAGATCACAGAAGAGGAATGTGCTAGCTTCAATACGAAGGCTAGTTTTACCAGACCGAGCGCTTTCGTCTTGTAATTGCTTCAGAGCATGCGTCAGTTTGAGTTCGTCGGACTAGCACACAGACGACCGGTTTGTCCGCTAGAAAGAAGAGTCCGTCGGACAGATTTGAAACATGTTTCAAATCTAAGTCCGTCAAACTTTTGAGAAAACAAAGTCCGCTGGAGCCCACACATGATCGAATTGTCCGACGGACTCTGGACCGCCGGACCAAGTATGCCGGAAAATCCGATCGTGTGTACGCGGCATAAGCCATACATTCTCTGACTTACGTACTCCTGAGCCCTGCACTCTCTGGGATAGGTACTCCTGAGCCCTGAACTTTAAATGTTATGCACTGCTGAACCCTGTATTCTATGCATTATTCACTTTTGGCCCCTGCACGTTGTGTGATATGCACTCCTGAGCTCCTGAGTTTAGAACATTGTGTGTTACACACTCTCTGTGTTGTGCACTCCGGAGCCATGTTCATAGATGCTATGTTGTACATTTCAAACAACTGACCACTGTGCTCTATATGCTGGGCTTTATATGACATCATCTTGAACACCACACTCTATGTACCTTGTATTATTGACCCCTGCATTGTATGGACTTAATCTGGGGAAAGCAGCCACAAAAATTGTTGACTCCTCATAGCCAGTCCCTGGGGCTATGGAAAGACTGACAGAGGTAAAGAAGGAGTAAACATTTACAGGAACAGCACTAGAATGGCAAAAAGCTGCTCTGCACCCTTGATGAAGCGGAGGAGAAAAGGTTGCATTAGCAGGCCCAAATAAATAAATGGCTGCTATACACCCGAGGCATGAACTCGAGGATCAGTCTGTACAAAAGTTCAAATAACCTTTGACATTTTGGATGTTAGTCTGAATGCCAGACTTCTTGCTTTCTCTGGGTACCCTGCCCGAAGACCCCCAGAACCACGTGGCCAGGGTTGTGGAGAAAAGGCCCCTGTCCTAATTAACATGGGGACAAGGTTCTTTACCAAGAGTCTTCCCTCTGGCAAGGTACCCCTCCATGTTGATGGCATGTGGCCTTCTATTATTTAGAAGTGGTGGCCACATGCTCATCCCCCCCCCCCACTTTTCTGGTAAGTCAAGCTGTGAGCTCAGTGAGCTCAGATAAGGTTCTGGTGTTGAATTTGGGGGGGGGGGGGCACACTGTTTTTATTTTTATTTTTGAGCTCGGGGCCCCTCTTGGCATCCATACCATATCTAGGAAAGGAATCATTGACAGGGGGATGATCTATCGCCTAAATTCTAGGTCATGCACAAGTACTGTATACTTTGATTTATATATTGAAGATAATAAATATAGCACCAGGACAATATAAGGATAGGAGATAAGACAGGGAGCAGCAAGAATCAGCAATGTTCCAGCAGCTGGATCTTAAAGTGGTAGTAAACAATGGCATTGAAAAAAAGGGGGGCAGGAGGCGGAGCCTAGCGGAGCAGACATGCATTGTTAGAGCTCCACACCGCTGAGGAGAGAAGAGAAGGACAAAGCAGAGCCTGCAGGCTCAAAAGGTATCCATTTGAACCTTTTTGCCCCAGGGAACAAACTGTGAAAGTTTGGGCAGGAAATATGGTACTGGGAGGAAACCGTGGCAGAAATAAAAAACACCTCACAAAGAGCTCACAGGCACTCACTGCAGCTGAAGCAGCTCCAGTCACCTCACAAGATACAGCATCAGGGCGCTCTCACAGACAGAAAATGTCACAGCAAGACTCTCCATTTAAATCAGATACAGAACAAATCCTCTCACAAACTTCTCCACAAGCCTCCTCAGTATCCCCAGTAATATTATTACAATTTGAAAAGATGCTTCATAAGGCTTTAAAACAAACCTCAGACCAAATAACAAAAAGCCTAACCAAAGAAATAAGAAAGCTGGGAAACCGCACCGCAGCCTTAGAAATAAAAATGGATGAAATTGAAATTATAACCCAAGAAAATATAACAGAATTGGAACAATTAAAAAAAGAGAATTTAATACTTCAAACTAAGCTCGAAGATTACGAAAATAGAGCCAGACGTTCAAACTTGCGCATAAGGGGAATACCTGAAACTGTGACAGACCTGCAATCTACTATTACTGCTCTATTACAAAAACTAAAGCCAGATATCCCTATTGAACGTTTAGAACTGGACAGAGTACACAGAGCCCTCACAGCCAAAAAGAAAGATGGACCCCCACGTGATATAATCACAAAATTTCATTATTACAGAACGAAAGAACAAATACTAATTGCTGCAAGAGAAAAAAAGGAACTTAATTTTCAAGGACACAATTATCAAATTTTTGCTGACCTATCCCAACTTACTATTACTAAAAGACGATCCATGAAACCCCAACTAATGGAACTGCAACGCCACAACATTATGTATCAATGGGGCTTCCCCTTTTCAGTCAGATTTAACTACCAAGGTACAATTTACAGAAGCAGATCAGCAGATGAACTACAACAAACCCTTTTAAAATTAAATCTGACAGAACCCACAAGCAGCAACACTCCCACACGCAGAAGAATGGCATCATCTTCACCTTCAGGCAGCACCCAGAAAATTCCAGAACAAAATGGGAATCATCATTCTCACAAAAGAGGCCGTTATGCCACATCATCCATGGACCAAGAAGATTCAATGGACTGACATCCTAATTCCTGATATCTCTTCATTTATTATACTAAGAGATGGTTCTCTATAAAAAACCTATATTTATAACTGAATGTAACTGCATTCTGATAGTCACACACTGTGTGGGATCATGTTACATTCCAGTTATATTTCTTATTACTTCTGATTCATATAGCCTTAGAATATATAAGTGAAATAAGGAAATTCTTGTTCAGTTATATAATATCAGGTAATAGCAATAGATTTATTACTTTTTAGGACAAATATGTTCAATAATCCAGAAGTAATGGAAGCCTTTTTTTTTTTTTTTTTTTTTTTTCTTTCTTTTCTTAAAACAAATATATTATTACCTAACTAGTTCCTAGAATTATGTTTTTGTTTATTCTAATCTGAAGCAATACAACCTCAATTTTATGAATTAACATATCTAAACAGTTACATATGAATAAAATATGTAATTGTTTACTCTAAAAGGGTTAAAATCCCAAAATAATTCAAACTATCTTCATCAATACCAAAGTTATTAACAGTACCTTTCTAACTGAATTATATAGCCTAGGGCAAGACTAACCATATACAACCACCCTGGAATAAATAATTTCAACAAAAACTATATTCTGCACTCCAACTAATGAAACATCATTTTGATGTCTTTTGACATAGCACTTCTCTCCTGTAAGCGGAAGATCCGTGTACCCCCATTAGCCCTCCTCATTCTCCCAACCATATTATGTGGGAGTGTGACGAAGGCACTTATTCCCCTGAGAGAGATATTTATTCTCTTTCACGGGTAAATTGTGATTACTTGCAAAAAATAATTTATACAATGTATCATCTAATCTCATATGTTTTTTGTTTACTCTTTACTCCAGAATTCACTGGTTTCTTTTCTATCTATTCATCTCTTCAGTCCACACAGGTTGATCTGCGCAGTCAGCTCTGCATAACAAAAAGTAAGTCAAAACTATTTGATCTATTGCCATGGCACCACTGAATATACTTTCCCTGAATGTTCAGGGAATAAATGTCCCTCAAAAAAGGACCAAAGCCTTCCGTACTTTCCATAACAAGAAGGCTCACATAGTATGCCTCCAAGAAACACACTTCACCAAAGATTCTACTCCAAAATATATTTCTCCTTTTTATCAACAAATTTACACGGCTTCTGCCTGTACCAAGCAAAGGGGAACTCTAATTGCATTTCACCGATCCACACCATTCACCTTATCATCAGAAATTAAAGACCCAGAAGGTAGATACCTGATACTCATGGGTTATATAATGGATACAGCAATCACGGTGATTTCCTACTACGCTCCTAACAAACAACCTACACCATTCCTCTCACATATATTACAAGTGATTAATACACACAAAATAGGAACAGTGATAATGTGTGGGGATTCGAACCAGGTCCTCCTCCCATTTCTAGATAAATCACCTTTTACACCATCCAAAATAACCTCTAGATTACCTTTTTCTCAACTTCTTTCCAAATACAATCTGGTAGATTCATGGAGAGAAAGTAACCCAATGAAAAAGAAATTCACTTATTTCTCGCACCCTCATCAAACCTTCACCAGAATAGATCATATTTTTCTAACAATAGGAATGATACCAGAAATTATTGCATCAGATATAATTCCGATTCCGTGGTCTGATCATAATGCAGTATACACTACTATAGCCTCAGCCATACCAAAAGCGCATGACCCAACGTGGTACTTACCGGACATAATGCTCAAACACCCACTACATCAGATGGCCATTGAACAAGCTTTAAAGGAATACATATCAATTAATAATACAACAGACATCTCCCCAATAACACTGTGGGAAGCTCATAAGCCTGTCTTGCGTGGTACAATACAAAGACAAATGGCACTATTTAAACGGGAACGCAAAAATCTAGCAAAAAAACTTGAACTCAATTTTAATGCAGCCTACATATCATTTCAAGATAATCCATCTCAGAGTACAAAATCTCATCTGGAAAAATCTAGATTGGAATACGATCTATTTCTCACTGAGTCAGTTGATAAATCCCTCAAACGCTCCAAACACAATTTCTACATGAATACAAACAAACCAGGTACATATTTGGCTCGGGCATTAAATTCAACTAACAAATCTTTCAAACCAATACGTTTGAAATTATCAAAAAATGTTTACACTTGTAATCCAGTTAAAATAGTCCATAAATTTCACTCACATCTCGCAACTTTATACAAGACAAACAATGAATTTAATCCTACAGAGGCTGAATCCTTCTTCTCAAAAATAACCTTACCTGAGTTATCTCAGAATCAAAAAAGCAGTTTGGATGAGCCTATAACTATAGATGAAGTTGCTAACGCCATAAAAGACCTAAAACTTAACAAAAGACCAGGCCCAGACGGCTACTCGGCTTTATACTATAAAACATTCTCAGAAATACTCTCTCCCATTCTCACTGAAACTTTTAACAAACTTCTAGATGGACATTCTTTTCGGCAAGAAACACTAATGGCAATTGTTTGTATGATCCCAAAACCCCTTTCTGATGATACTTCCTGTGTGAATTATCGGCCTATCTCTCTCTTAAACCTCGATATTAAATTATTAGCAAAAATAATAGCAAAACGCCTCAATAGCATTATAGGAAAATTAATACATAGAGATCAAGTAGGCTTCATGCCAAATAGACAGGCAGGTGATAATGTACGCAGGGCAGTATTATTGGCACATATTGCTAAAAAACGGAAAATCCCTTTATGTTTTCTATCTCTCGATATTAAGAGGGCATTTGACACAGTATCCTGGCAATATATGCAATATTCATTACAAAAATGGGGTTTTGGACCCCACTTTTTAACATGGATCAAAGCATTATATAATAAACCCAAAGCCTATATAAAATATGCTGGATACAAATCTGAAGCCTTTAATATCGAAAGAGGTACCCGACAGGGTTGCCCATTATCTCCCTTATTATTTGCCCTTATACTCGAACCCATGGCCCAATATATCAGAACAAACCAAACTATAACTGGCATTGAAGTAGGAGGTATTACACACAAATTATGTATATTTGCAGACGATATATTACTTTTTCTATCATCACCACAGGTCTCTGGTCCTAACTTAATACCAGCTCTTGATGGATTTGCAGCCCTATCCGGCCTTATGATTAATCCTAAGAAATGCCTAGTGCTTAATATTTCACTCACAAACATGGAATTGATCCCGGCCAGGGCTGCACTCCCATTCACATGGGCAGAAAAATCAATCCCATATCTTGGAATTCATTTAACAGCCTCTCATTCTGACTTATTCTCAACCAATTATCCTCCTGTATTAAGACAGATCACAAATCTAATAAAACAATGGTCGCAACTTCCTTTATCCTGGATGGGGAAGATTAATGCAATCAAAATGACTATTCTACCCAAATTGCTTTATCTATTCAGAGTCCTCCCTATTCCAATTCCTTCCTATTTTTTGAGAATAGTACAAAAAAGAGCAACTTCGTTTATATGGGGCTCTTCTAAACCACGTATACCTATACACACACTACATCTTCCCAAAAATAAAGGAGGCCTGGGATACCCTAATTTTACTAACTACTACAGAGCGGCACATTTGGCCAGTCTGTCCAAATACCATGCAAAACAGGAAATCCCATTATGGGTATTTATAGAGGCTTCAGAAAATGACCCTCTATTAATATCAAATTTATTATGGCTTGATCCTAAAGACCGCTTTAAAATTCATAATCCCATAACTAAACACTTCTTATCTCTCTGGGATAAACTAAAAACCAAATATCAGTTACAATCTCCACACAATCCTCTCCTTTCTTTTATCAGAAATCCGGCCTTTTATCCGGCATGGATCTACCCAAATTCTTTTAAAGCTTGGACAACATCAGGCATTCAGACACTAAATGACTTCATAGCATCTAAATCATTCCTTTCATTCCCATCGCTTAGAGAAAAATATGATCTACCAAACTCTGAGATATTTAGATATCTCCAAATCAAAAATTTCTATACACCATTCCTAAAGGGGGATACACAATTATCCCAATTATCCATTTTTGAATCAATCTGTACAAAAGATCCATTTGCTAAAGGTACAATTTCATCACTTTATAATCAATTATATGGAGTACCAAATCTTAATAGACCCTCTTACGTTCAGAGGTGGGAGGAGGACCTGGGACGAACTTTAGAAGACACGGACTGGTCTAACATATGGCTCACATCTAAGTCATCTTCACCCAACATCTTAGCACTGGAGACAAATTATAAAGTCCTAACTCGCTGGTACCTTGTACCCGCTAGAGTGGCAAAATATTCACCTAATACCTCAGCTCTTTGTTTTCGAGGATGCCCAGAAATAGGCACATATTTACACATATGGTGGACGTGCCCAGTAATCCAAACCTTCTGGAAGGAAGTCTTCGTGATTGCATCTAAAATATTTTAAAAAATAATACAACCAGATCCATATTTAACTTTACTTAATCTAAAACCGGAATGGTTAACACTCTCTCAATTCAAACTTATGATCCAACTAATAACGGCTGCAAAACAAACAGTGGCCAAGGCATGGAAATCTCCTACATTGGTACTAGCAGAAACAATTCACAGAATGAATAATGCAATGTCCCATGCTAAGATGGTAGCCATCGATCAAAATCAAATTCCAAAATTTGAAAAACTTTGGCATCCTTGGATAAAACAACAGTTCCTGTCAAACTTCAATGACTCTGTCCTGTTGCCATGGTAACAGATTAAATGACTTACAGAGACAGCCATTCTAAGGCTTCAAAGAGAACTAAAAAGAATAATAAACTGACGAGCGGGACAACCTTGTGGACCATACCTCTACCTTTCAACCCTTTTTCTTCTTTCTCTTTCCTTTTCTCCACCTTACGATTAAAGCTCATTATCAGAATTTATTTGACCTATATACACTCTACTTGTAAACAATATGTATAGTAGGTATAAATCATTTAAATACCTACAAAAGTAACTAAGGAAATGATATATATCTTTAATTTAGGTTTACGTGAACCCAATGTTTAATATTTGAAATTTCATGATATTTACCTATATAAACCCTACTGTAAAACAATGAGCTTACTTTATAGATCCTTGTAAACTTACTTTATGTATCTTTATAACATTGTATACTCAATAAACTTCTTTTGACAAGGAAAAAAAATCCCCTGCAAGGCAATTGCATAATGTGCTAGTATTAATCACAGCTAGCACATTATGAAATACTTACCTTAGGAGGAAGCGCTTCAGCGGTGTGCTGTCGCCGCTGGCAGGGCTTCCATCTTCACCCGGTCTCCCTTCCGGGTTCACGGGCTGCGGCAGCTTGAATGGCCGGGCCATTATGACGTCACTCCAGCACATGCGTGAAGGATGTCACCAGATGCCAAAAGATCAAATATCTCCTAAATGGTGCACGTTTAGGAGATATTCATTTTACCTACAGGTAAGCATTATTATAAGGTTACCTATAGATAAAATATCACAAAGTGGGCTTTGCTACTGCTTTAATAGCAAGTGTGCTCCAGTGATGAATGGGCGGTGGATTATACGGTGGGGGATCATTCATGGATCGGTGCCACTAATTGGAGAGGAGGAACATTTCTGAGGGAGAGGCAGAACAGCATTGAGGGAGGATATTGTCCAAGGGGAAGCTTTCAGAGGACTGGCGAGTGTAGCTGCTTTAATCGATTTGGTGACACTGCTCCACAGATATAGGCCACTGTTATTCCTAGAACCAGCCCACATAGCTCTGTAGTGTGGGCCTGTATTAACATATATGCTGCCAATGTTACTGTTGTGATCTGCAGGCTCTGCTTGCCCCACATGAGCCATAGTAAATGTACCAGCCATTTTGGTACCACATGCATGAGTCAACGTGTTACCCTGCACCACAGACTTCAGTGGGAGTAGCACCTTAATGAGACAAGCTGGCAGCAAGGTCCACAACTCTTCCTCATTTCATTCCACATCTCATCTCCTCCACAAGATTCTCTTGCTGCATCCACTGCTATATCTGTCACCTCCAGTGACAGTGAGGGGAGTCTCACAAAAAGGTTTCAGATGCTTAGGATACACCACCACATGCAGGGAGGAAGCACATGTGGCCACACTAAATAGAGTCAAGTGAAGGCTTGAACCTCTGCAAAATGATCCTAATCTCACCCGCCATCTCCAGCAGCATCCTTCCCAAGTCAAGTGAAGCTGCTCAAGCGGAAGAAAAAATGTCACCAAATTACCACCAAGCCCAGTGTCTTAATGGAAGCATGGCAAAACTGCTGGCTTTGCAGTTGCTTCCATTTCCACCCTTGAGGAATCAGCACCCTTTCACAAGTGTATTACCTGTGCTACACTACAGTGACAGATTCCCATCATCATTATTTATCATCATTATTTGTCGCTGGACAAAGCTGTCGGCGGCAGGGTACAAATGACTAGTTCTTCTTTTGGAAAAAACGAAATGTACCCATATTCGTTTACTTTAAATGTACATTTATTATTTACATAAGAGCCTGAAAAGTATTGCAACTGCAATGCACAGGCTCCTGCAGAATTTGTTTTGCAATCGCTGGCCTGTAGCGAGGTTCAAGCCTTCAGTTACAGGGTTACAGGAAGTGTCAATGCACTACAAATGCAGTGACATTACCACTATCGTAATCCATTATAAACTGCCTGCTGCCATTATTTTTTCATTCACAATTTCCTGCAAATGAATGATGTGGCTGTACGATATAAACCTGCATTTCATGGGCTTTCCTGAAAAATCTGAGGGAGGTTCTCATGAGGGTTTTCTGGTGAAATAGTTGCATGACACATTTACTGATCTAAATGTATCTGTTGCATTTATGATTAAAAGGGTCCATCGTACCCCTCCTAGACCTTTAATTGCAAAAATTCTTAGCATTCAAGACAAAGTCACTATTCTTAGGGTTGTCAGCCTTAAAGGGAACCTAAATTTAATGGGAATCGAGTGGCCATTGATCTGGATTTCTCCACAGAGGTCTAGGAACAAAGGATGTCTTTCAGTGAGGTCAAATAAACGTCTCAGAGACAAGGAGGTTTCATATGCCATAATATTCCTAGTCCAGCTGCGTGTGATCACAGAAGGCAAGCCATCCTTCTTTAAGACTCCACATGAAACCTTAGCTGCTCTTGATGTTACTATTGATAACCCAGATATTTACTGTTTTGATATACACTCTTGTTCTTATATCAGTTTTAGAAGATGGTCCTTCTATGATGTCCCCAGGGGCTCACCTAGTGGACTACTGGAACTCCTACCGTATCACTTTCAAGTTTCCTCTTCTTTAGTAGAGCACATATCCTCATCTTCTAGAGTGTCTGATATTTATCAGTCTCTCCCTAAAAAAAAAGTCACGAGGCTTTAAAATGTGTAGCCATGTCCGCTATACCCACCCCACCAGTGTGTGACGTTATTCTGGAGTCCCCTGGGCTTCTTTTGGCTTCCCACCAACATTGTCTGCCTGTCACAGTGGCTTTCCCTGACAGCTCTGCCCTTTCTGCCCTTCCAGGTTGGGCAGAGTGGAAATCATCCATTTATATCTTTACAGCGTGCTATAGTTCCTTGTCTCATGTTAGTCGCCAATTGTCTTTCATGCCGTTTATTAAAATATATATTACTACACTTAGATTGCGCCTTCCACTTTGTTTTCTTTTGTATGGAGCTTTGCTTTATTACACTCTTACTACTGTATTAAAAAAAAAAGAGGGTCCTCTTTTGTAGGATGCTTTTGGTATATAATAAACATGACATAGAGAAAACATAGAGCTGCACCACTGTATCACAAAAAATGAATTTATCTGCCAGCAGAATTGCTTCTGAAGTGATGTTAATGAAAATGTTAATGTTTGATAAGCAAGGCAGATGCTCCATGAAGAGCAGCCATGCAGGCAAATGTATGCATCTTCAAAGTTTTAACCCATTCATAAAGCTGGTGGTAGCTGGGTGAGCACTAAAACTTTATATTTGGTGGTAACACATGAGAATAGCATGTGCAGTGCAACCCATAAAGTGGATGTAAGCTCTAACAATGAACTTCTCTTATTTTTTCCCTTTCAGTGTGTTTAATACCATTAAATGCATTTGTTATTTATGAATTTAATAAGCACAAAGAAGAAAACCTTACAGTGCCTTGATAAAGTATTCACCTCCCTTGGCATTTTTCATGTTTTGTTGCCTCACAACCTGGAATTAACATGGATCGTTTGAGGATTTGCATCATTTAATTTACAGAACCCCAACTTTGAAGATGTTATTGCCCACAACTTTGAAGATGTTATTTTTTTTTTCTTTATTGTGAAGCAAACAACAAATAGGACAAAATAACAGAAAAAAGTCAATGTGCATAACTATTCACCCCCCTAAAGTCAATACTTTGTAGAGCCACCTTTTGCAGCTATCACAGCTCCAAGTTGCTTTGGATAAGTCTCTATGAGCTTTTCACATCTTACCACTGGGATTTTTGCCCATTCCTCCTTGCAAAACTGCTCCAGCTCCTTCAAATTGGATGAATTGCACTTGTGAACAGCAATCTTTAAGTCTGACCACAGATTTTCTATTGGATTTAGGTCTGGGCTTTGACTAGACCATTCCAACACATTTACATGTTTCCCCTAAACCACTCAAGTGTTGCTTTAGCAGTGTGTTTGGAGTCATTATCCTGCTGGAAGGTGAAGCTCTCTCCTAGCCTCAAATCACACACAGAGTGGTACAGGTTTTGGTCAAGAATTTCCCTGTATTTAGCACCATCCATCTTTCCCTCAACTTTGACCAGTTTCCCAGTCCCAGCTGCTGAAAAACATCCCCACAGCATGATGCTGGCACCACCATGTTTCATTGTGGGGATGGTGTTCTTTGGGTGATGTGATGTGTTGGGTTTGCGCCAGACATAGCGTTTTCTTTGATGGTAAAGTAAAAGTAAAATTTTAGTCTCATCAGACCAGAGCACCTTCCTCCATACATTTTGGGAGTCTCCCACATGCCTTTTCACAAACTCAAAACATGCCATTTTGTTTTTTTGCTGAAAGTAATGGCTTTCTTCTGGGCACTGTACATAGGTTGGACTTGATGGACTTGTGTCTTTTTTTTAAGCTCACCTACTATGTAACTATGTAACTCTGCCATAAAGCCCAACTCTATGGAGCATACGGCTTATTGTTTTCCTATGTACAGATACTCCAGTCTCTGTTGTGGAACTCTGCAGCTCCTCCAGGGTTATCTTAGGTCTCTGTGCTGCCTCTCTGATTAATGCCCTCCTTGCCCCGTCCATAAGTTTTGGTGTGCGGCTGTTAGGAAAGGTTCCACCCACTGATGATACTGGCTGACATTTGGCGTGCAGTACTGTGGTCCATCAGCAGGTGTCTCCTGGCAGCCTGGAACTACCAGGGGAGCTTTCCCCTGTTTCTGGTATTATGTGATCCTTGGGCCGCAGTACTGGCGTCCACCAGCGGGTGGTTCCTGGCAGTGTGGGGCCGACATCATTTCCTGCAATCAGGCATCACCTGAGTGATTGCAGGAAATGTGTATAAGTACCCGGCAGACACACTTATGCCTTGCCTTGGTATCTTTCCTTGCGCCCTGACCCTGAACCTGTGAAGCGCTGTATCTGTACCTGATCCTGTTCCTGTCTGTTACCTGACAGGCAATCAGGCATCACTCAGGTGATGCCTGATTGCAGGAGATGATGTCGGCCCCACACTGCCAGGAACCACCCGCTGGTGGATGCCAGTACTGCAGCCCAAGGATCACATAATACCTGCTGGTGGACCACAGTACTACACACCAAATGTCAGCCAGTATCATCAGCGGGTGGAACCTTTCCTGACAGTACCCCCCCTCAAAGGAGCAGCCTCCGGATGCTCCAAGTAGCTGCTGCTGAAGAAAGTCCATGGTATCAAGCCGGACAACGGATGGAGGTACATCAAGCCGGGCAGCGGGCACATCAAGGCAGACAGTGGGCACATCAAGGCAGACAGCAGGCACATCAGAGCAGACAGCGGGCACATCAGGGCAGATAGCGGGTACATCAGGGCAGACAGCGGGCTCCGGGTCATCGAGCTGGGCAGCAGACTCCGGGTTTTCGAGCTGGGCAGCAGGCTCCGGGTCATCAAGCTGGGCAGCAGGCTCCGCGTCATCGAGCTGGGCAGCAGGCTCTGGGTCATCGAGCTGGGCAGCAGGCTCTGGGTCATCGAGCTGGGCAGCAGACAGGAACACATCAGGCTGGGCAGCAGGCAGGAATGCATCAGGCTGGACAGCAGACAAGAACACATCAGGCTGGACAGCAGATAGAGGCTCATCGGGCTGGGCAGCAGACAGAGGCTCATCAGGCTGGGCAGCAGACAGAGGCTCATCAGGCTGGGCAGCAGACAGTGGCACATCAGGCTGGGCAGCAGACAGTGGCACATCAGGCTGGGTAGTAGACAGAGGCTCATCAGGTTGGGTAGCAGACAGGAGCACATCAGGCTGGACAGCAGACAAGAACACATCAGGCTGGACAGCAGATAGAGGCTCATAAGGCTGGGCAGCAGACAGAGGCTCATCAGGCTGCACAGCAGACAGTGGCACATCAGGCTGGGCAGCAGACAGTGGCACATCAGGCTGGGTAGCAGACAGTGGCATATCAGGCTGGGCAGTAGACAGTGGCACATCAGGCTGGGCAGCAGACAGTGGCACATCAGGCTGGGCAGCAGACAGTATCACACCAGGCTGGGCAGCAGACAGTGGCACACCAGGCTGAGCAGCAGACAGGGACACATCAGGCTGGTCATCAGACACTTCAGGCTGGGCATCGGGCACTTCAGGTTGAGACACTGGATCTTCAGGCTGGGACACTGGATCTTCAGGCTGGGACACCGGATCTTCAGGCTGGGACACCAGATCTTCAGGCGGGGACACCGGATCTTCAAGCGGGGACATGTGCACTGGGATGTCAGACTAGATAGCAAGCACCAAGACATCAGACTGGAAGGCAGGCACTGAGACATCAGACTGGAAGGTAGGCACCGAGACATCAGACTGGAAGGCAGGCACTGAGACATCAGACTGAAAGGCAGGCACTGAGACATCAGACTGGAAGGTAGGCACCAAGACATAAGACTGAAAGGCAGGCACCAAGACATCAGACTGGAAGGCAGGCACCAAGACATCAGACTGAAAGGCAGGCACCGAGACATCAGACTGGAAGTCAGGCACTGAGACATCATACTGGAAGGCAGGCACTGAGACATCAGACTGAAAGGCAGGCACCGAGACATCAGACTGGAAGGCAGGCACTGAGACATCAGACTGGAAGGCAGGCACCAAGACATCAGACAGAAAGGCAGGCACCGAGACATCAGACTGGAAGTCAGGCACCGAGACATCAGACTGGAAGGCAGGCACCGAGACATCAGACTGGAAGGCAGGCACAGGGACATCAGACTGGAAGGCAGGCACCGGGACATCAGACTGGAAGGCAGGCACCGAGACATCAGACTGGAAGGCAGGCACCAAGACATTACTGAAAGGCAGGCACCAAGACATCAGATTGGAAGGCAGGCACCAAGACATCAGACTGGAAGGCAGGCACCGAGACACCAGACTGGAAGGTAGGCACGAGACATCAGACTGGAAGGCAGGCACTGGAACATCGTATTGAACAGCGGGCACTGGTACACCAGGCTGGAGTGGATTAGCTGGTGTGGAGGCAGGTTGGGTTACTGGCAGGATCAAATGGGTAGGAAATAACTGCAGGACTGTAGGTAGGGGATGAAGCAGACTGGAGAGGAGGGATGGAATATGGCAGGGAAGAGGTAACAGTAGCTGGGGGAAGTTCTTGAGGGATTGCAGGCAGCAGAGAAGAGGTAGGTAGGTTAAAGGCAGGATAAGTGCAGGGAGTAGAAACTGGGTATTCATATTTGGTGGGAAGTAGGGTGTACTGAGCTGCGACTGAGGTTGCTATGGGTGAAGGGGAAAAAGACATTTGGGCTGGCAGGTGTCTGATGGTAGAGGTGGTTAGTTGTGTGTTGGCTGGGGCTGATTGCAGCATATCAGACCATGCTAAGAGTAATGGCACAAACTGTAGTTTACATTCTGCCTGTCTAACCAGGGTGATTCATTCATCCTCTCCTTGTCCTGTTTGTCTTCCTTCTCCCCAGCTGCTGACCTCCCGTTGTCGACCCTGGCCTGGCCCTGTTTATGATTCTGGTATTCCCATTTACTTGTATATATTTATCTGTTATTATTTGTGGTTTTATGTTGGTGGTTGGTTAGTTGCACATTGTAGTATATTGGAGGTGGTTGTATTTATTCACTTATCTTAATAAATCATATATTTTCACCTTACCTGCGTTTGTGCCTCTGTTGCTTTCCACACAGCTCTGGTCACACCTGATAGGTGACAGCAGCCATCTCTTGGCAGGTTTGCTGTTGTGCCATGTTCTTTCCATTTGGTTATGATAGATTTGATGGTTCTCATAGGGATCATCAAAGATTTGGATATTTTTTATAACCTAATCCTGACTTGTACTTCTCAATAACATTGTCCCTTGTTTGGAGAGTTCTTGGTCTTCATGGCAGTGTATGGTTATTGGTGCCTCTTGCTTAGGTGTTGCAGCCTCTGGGGCCTTTCAAAAAGGTGTGTATATTTAATGACAGATCATGTGACACTTAGATTGCACACAGGTGGACATTATTTCACTAATTATGTGACTTCTGAAGCTAATTGGTTGCACCAGAGCTTTTTATGGGCTTCATAACAAAGGGGTGAATACATACGCACATGCCAATTATCAGTTTTTTATTTCTGAAAAATAGTTTTATGTATATTTTTCTAATTTTACTTCACCAACTTAGACTACTGTGTTCTGATCCACCACATATAATTCAGATTAAAAAAAAACATTGAACTAAAGGCTGTAATGTAACAAAATAGGTAAAAATCCAAGGGGTGTGAATACTTTTGCAAGGTACTGTATTTCATCTGGTCAGAAATTCAGAGCTGTCCTGTGTCTTCTACTTATTTCCTACTTGGTTTCAAAGAGCTCTTCTGGTTCCTATCCTGGATCACAGAATGTGTTATGTGTTTGTGTTTTATACATCTGAAAGTGGGAATAGTTGGGTAGTTTAGAAAAAGCTGCCCACAGCTGTGATCATATGGTGCTGCGGGGGTTAATGCAAGTGGCTCCACCTGTCACAGGTACTAGTCAAAAGTTCCAATTTTGCCAATGCCGGTGCTGCATCCACCTAGGTGACTAACATTATTTTATTTTTTTGGGAAACTGGCAGAGAACTGAAGATTTCAAGGAACCAAACAGTCACCAGTACATAAGACACTGTGGATACCGTCTCTGGTGGTAATTAAAAAAAGGTAAACCAATAAACTTCAGCTTTAATTTACACTGTAGATAAACATACAATTTCTCACCTGTCTGCAGCAGTGCAAATGGGATTGGGAATGAATGCGTAAACAAGCATTTGTTTTGTCTGTGTGCAAAGAGCTTGAGAGAACAATTTCCATCCTGATTCACTAAAACAATAGCTCCCAGTTCATGTGATAGATGTGATCTGATGTGATCTGATGGTTTGTATCATACAACATACAATTATGTAACAAAGTGTCAGCAAATGTTTACAATTCTGACTTGCACTATGTATAGAATATCTTTACAGCACTGAGTGTGCTTTAAAAAAAACATATTCTAATAAACAATTGTAAATCAATTGGATTTTTTTTTATTTTTCAGCCATGCAGTTATATTCTTTACCCTGTAGCCATTTTTTCTTTTAATCAAAACAAGTTAAGTGAAGAGATATTATGTTATTAGGGGCCATGTTTCATATTGTTGCCATTATTAGCAGTTTCATTTGTATATTATACAGCACTTTACAAAGTACACATTAGAGAGAAGCTTCAGGATCCTTCAGAAAAAAATTTTAAAGTCAGCAGCTACAAATACTGTAGCTGCTGACATTTATTATAAGGACACTTACCTGTCCAGGGATCCCCCGATATTCTCACCCAAGCCAATTCTATAATCTGCTTCGGGTGCAGGCACCGGCATCTGTAGTAAGGCTTTACTGTTTCCTACTGTGAATGCGCGAGTCACTCTGCGCCTTGTGAACGCTCCCATAGTCTTCTGGGACCTGTGAAGTGAAGGAGGGGGGACGAACTTCCAGCTCAGTTTGCCACGGCGATCTGAGCCAGATGTGGGAGTGGGTACCTGTCAAAACAAGTTACCTACCCCCCCCTCCCAAAAAGTGCCAAATGTGGCAGTGGAGGGGGAGAGGGTGCAAATAAGTGGAGCTTCCCCTTTTGGGTGGAGCTCTGCTTTAAAGTGATTCTAAATGCATTTTTTTTAAATAACACAACCTACTTATGGTTTTGTACTGAACAGACCCGATCCTCCTTTTCTGGGGTCCCCTGGCAGCGCTCCTGCTCCTCCCCCCTGCCGAGTGCCCCCATAGCAAGTTGCTTGCGATGTTCCATCCCAAGCTGGCTCGGTGTGTCCATTGGCACACAAAGAGCAGTTCAACTCCGTCCCCTGCTCTCTCTTCACTGGCTGTGATTGAAAGCAGCAAGAGCCAATGGATGTACAATGAGGAGAGACAGAGCTGAGAAATCTGCTGCTCTCATGCACATCCCTGGATCGAGATCAGGGTCAAGTAAGTATTTAGGGGGGAGGGCTGGGGGGAGCTGCATGCACAAGGTTTTTCACCTTAACTATAGGCAAAACATTTTTTTTTCCTTTAGGGTTTATTTTTGCCATCTTAGTCCCATTTGGGAGATTTATCTTCACTCCCTATCCCATTTCCAAATGAGAAAGTGAGAGGAAATCTCTTGGGGACCCCCAGGTTACTAGAACTAGTGTCCCCGTTGGAACATTTACCCTCCATTATTTTTCCTAGAACAACCCAAAGTTTGTGTTTTTGTTTTACAATATCAAATATAATGGCAAACAGGGCAAATAGAGAGGGTGATACTCCCTAATAGGGACACAGCCAGCAATAAAAACAGACAGGTGCTCTAATCCATCTCCCCTCTATCCAAAACTAAAACAAACCTTTTGCCTTTAGTTATACTTTAACGCATAGAATGCATTAAGAAAAAATAAAAAACCTTGTGCCTTTAGAACCACTTTAACTGCTTCAGTCCTGAAAGGTTTTACCCCGTTAATGACCAGGCCGTTTTTTGCGATACTGCACTGCGTTATTTTAACTCACAATTGCGTGGTCGTGAGGCGCTGTATCTAAATAAAATTGATATCCTTTTTTTCCCACAAATAGAGCTTTCTTTTGGTGTTATTTAACCACCTCTGCGTTTTTTATTTTTTGCGCTATAAAATAAAAAGAGCAACAATTTTGAAAAAAACAATATTTTTTACTTTCTGCTATAAAACACATCCAATAAAAAAATTTTTAAAAATCTAATTTCTTTATCAATTTAGACAAATACCGTATTTATCGGCATATAACACGCACCAGCGTATAAAACACACCCCAATTTAGGAGGGAATTTTAAGGAAAAAAAAACTTTTAGGAGGGAAGTTGAAGGGAAAAAAACTTACATTTAAATGCCCATCATTGCAGCCTTCTCAGTGCAGCCTTGCCCCAGTGCAGCCGTGCCAGTGCAGCCATGTCAGTGCAGCCATGTCAGTGCAGCCATGTCAGTGCAGCCTTGTCAGTGCAGCCTTCCCCAGTGTCCATTGCAGCCTTGCCCCAGTGCAGCCTTGCCCCAGTCCAGCCTTGCCCCAGTCCAGCCTTGCCCCAGTGCAGCGTTGCAGCTCCCTGAGCTTCAAAATCGCCGACCGCGATTTGAAAATGGCGCCGCCGGCGCCGAAATACACAGAGCCAGTCCTCGGCTCTTCTCGGCGGCTCTCGTTCACTTTCGGCTCCACTCGGGATGGGCGTGACGGTGAGCGGAGCTATCCGAACCTAGCCGAGTACACTCGGCTAGGTTCAGGCGGCGCTCGAGTGAAGCCGAAAGTGGCAGAGAAGAGCCGAGGACCGGCACTGTGTATTTCGGCGCCGGTGGCACCATTTTCAAATCGCGGTCGGCGATTTTTTAGATCTGACAGCGAGGGATCGCAGGGGATCGGCGTATAACACGCACTCGCGATTTTCCCCTGATTTTAAGGGGAAAAAAGTGTGTGTTATACGCCGATAAATACGGTATGTATTCTGCTACATATATTTGGTTAAAAAAAATCTGAATAAGCGTATATTGATTGGCTTGCGCAAAAGTTATCGTGTCTACAAATCTTTGGGATATTTTTATGGCATTTTTTATTAATTTTATTTTTTTACTAGTAATGGCGGTGATCAGCGATTTTTAGTGAAACTTTGACATTGCGTCGGACACCTAACTGACACTTTTTTGGGAACCAGGGACATTATTATTGTGATCAGTGCTAAAAATATGCACTGTTACTGTACTAATGACACTGGCAGGGGAGGGGTTAACATCAGGGGCTATCAAAGTGTTAAGTCTGTCCCTAGTTGGTGCTTGCTAGCTGTGTGGGGGATGGTCTGACTGGATGAAGACCGAGATCCGTGTTCCTGCTTAGCGGGAACACAAGTTCTTTATCTTTTTCCCTGTCAGAACGGCAATCTGCCTTGTTTACATAGGCTGACTGCCATTTTGCCTCTCTTGTGAGCGATAGTGGGTGGCTGGTGGACACCGGGTCCACTGGACCCGCTGATTGGCTCCCCCTCTGTCCAATCAGCGTGCGCAACCAGTGTCTATTGCACGAAATGACGTACAGGTACATCGTTTCACGCAATAGAGCCAACCTGTCGCAGTATATCTGATCGACAAGTGGTTAAATTCAGACAATGTTCTAGTGAAGTTTATATGAATATCTCTAACATACACACTCATATTTCAGCAGAAAAAAAGTTAAAGAATATGTAAACCCAACATTTAATATTCCTGATATGTGCTTGCTGTACCATGTACCTGTATGAAAAAGTATCCTGTTCTCTTTGTATTGCTTCCTTTATGTGATATCTCTGGTGATCCTGCCAGTCCCTCTGCTTTGCTATTAAAAACTAAAATTAAATACTGATCAGACTAAGGAGAGCACAATGTGGTCAGTTTTCTAGTTGTGCTGGGAATGCAGCTTGCTCTCCTTCAATGATCAGGCTTTTCCTGACAACCTCCCTCCCCTTTACTCTGCACAGCCAATCAGTGGAAAGCATGGTGTACTGTTGTTTCTCTTCCCCGCCCCAGGTCTTATACAGCTGAGAACAGAGAATGTGATCACTTATAAAAGAGGGAAAAAAGGTATTTATAATGTTTTTTTATATCTATACACAAATGTTTTGCCTTTTATTTCTATTTTTAACTGAATGGATTGTTTTCAAGGTGATGGCTTACAATCACTATTAAGTCTATGTAAACGCAAACAAAAAATGTATCTTATTTGCTCCCTTATAGTCTGTTAAATATGCCCTTGAAAGCATTTCTTTTTAATCTGTTCAACAAGTGCAAAAAAAAAAGGCTGTTCATTCAGCCAGAAATTTTGTGAGCTGATAACTTCTTGGGTTCTCTGGCTCTGAACAGCAATGTTCCCTGCTATCTCCTTCCCCTGTTATGGAAACTAAAACGAAGTGTTATGTGGTCCTAATACACTCCCTATCCTAGGGTTACAACTCCGCTCAGTACGGTTGCCGCCCTAGGACAGAAAATAAGTAATTTAGAAAGAAAATTAATGCAACCACATCTATGGACTGGTAAGTTGCAATACTATACATTTTTGCTGTTTGGTTTAGATATGTTTTAATCTAGCAGCAGGTATTTGGCATATGGAAAAAAAAAAAAGGAGCACCCAGTTTAGCACACACCTACAAAAACTGGTCCCTGATGGGATTTGCACCTTCAACCTCAGCTTGGCAATACACCAGTGCTCTTGTACCAGGTCTACCAAACTTATCCATTGTTTCCTTTCCTACAACCACCAACCAAAGCTGGCCATCCACACATTTTTGAGATTTTCTGGGCATTATTGGAAATCTGGACAGGGATTCTGCAAGCTCCATTGGAGGTCCTGGCAGAGATTCTCAGAGTAAAAATTCTGAAAGTTGTGGCAGAGATGCTGCAAGTACCATTGGCAGTAATGGCAGAAATTCTTCAAGTCTTAGCAGAAGATGGAGAACAAACTACAAGAGTGAGTGGAGGAAGCAAGGATTTGGGATTTTGCGATACCGTATATGTAAATCAGGGTATAAGTGAAATATATGACCAAAAAAGAAAAAGGTCTAAAATCTCATACATAAGTAAGCATGTTCCATGCTCCTTTGCTGCACCGTGTGTTCTATGTGGGAGATTGTCTCCATGCCAGTTACACCCTTTTGCAGACTTTCCATCTATACACAGGATACTACTATACTCCTTATAGGTAAGATCTAGACATTTTGACTCCAATACTATGTTCATGCATTTGCAACTGAGCATTTAGACTCTTACTCTCTTTTTCCCCTACATTTTGATTTCAGATTTCATATTCCCAGATTTTTATTCAAATACTGGCAATAAGCCCTAGAGCCTTTTTGGATCTCTACAAACATTAGCCACAGTTGGGAAATTCTGCTATCAGGCTTTGGCTCAATGACCATATCCCCCCTTTGTTTCAGGTAAGACCCTGACCCCCTGGAAGTTTTGGGCGGAAAGTTGTCACTTTCAGAGTATTCAAAACTTACAGGAAGCCTTGGGTTGATCAACCCAATAGATTCTTTCATAAATTAAAGAGTCAAATTTGCGTGAACTTCTTCAAATAAAAACAATAAACTCTACTGGAAACTACACCTTATTTAAATGAAATGTAAGCTTACAATATATATATTAAATAAAACTTTAGGGGGGTTCGATACTATAAAAAAACATATACAGTTTCCCACAGCTTTCCAATGATATACCATTGGAAAATATGTTAAGCTAGAAAGAAACAGAACATCACATCCATGTTCTCAACATTTTCAAGGACTTTTTACATATAATGCCAAAACAGCTGAATACTATTTTTTGAAGAGTTTTGACTTTCAGCTGTCAAGTGATAAAGGTTGAAAGTTTCCCCAATAACACTATGCATACAATGCAAGATACCAGATTTCTGAAGATGCTACTTCCACTAATACACTCTGCTGTCTGAGGACAATGAGAATTGTAAGGTGACATTTCCTCACAATGATAAAGGGAACGGGTTGTCAAAAAGAACTTAGTGAAGTAGACAGGTCTTCTTAAGAGTACATGTATTAGTATTCCCTTTACATTCAGAAACGCCATACCTCTTTTTTTTTACTGAAAATAATGCAAGAGGGGAAAAAAGATTAACAGCTGGGGATTGCAGCCACATTCTGGGTTATGTAGTAATGTGGTTTTAATCTTCCATTGCAGCTGTTGAACTCTAACCACATTCATGAAATCTAGCTTGCTTTCTTTTGACAAAGCATTTTGATATTCAAAGATCACAATGGCCTTTTTTTCACACAATGTCATCTGAAAGCTATTGCTTTGTAATTCAAACACAAACGTTCGCAAAATCCTATTGGCTAGTGTTGCAAAATGTGTTCAAATCCATTTTTCCCTCACCGACTGAAGTCCATGAACCTTCTTTTTCAGCTTTTTTTGCCTACATGTCTTCAGCTCCAAGTTCAAGCGGCATTCATACATAGTAGGGTGATATGTCACTGTTGGCAAAATGACATGAGAAACAGCCTGAGATGCTAATTATATAAATCTTCTATTTTAATACAGATTGGTCAGCAGTAGATAATTTTACATATAGACTTTTTATTAATGTTTTATCACCTAGATTTTGTAATACTTCCAAAAATTAATTTAAGAAAAAAAAAAGTTTCTAGTACTAGTTCCTGAACATAAAAGCTATCATAATTGTGTGTTAGGTGATAGTCAGTGATACATGTCAGCTATGACAACCAACCCATAAAGTGGACCTAGCATTATATACTACATATTATTTCATGCTAAGTGCATGCGTGTAGTAGTGTAGATGTGTGATACTTACAAGAATTTCTAGCTAAATGTAATACAATGAAACCTTAGTGCAAAATATATGCAATAAATAAATATGTGCTAAAAATCCCCAAACATAAAGTGCAAAGACATTAAGTGAAAAAGGAAGTCCATATAAAACTCACTGAGGATTACAACTCTCTCAGTGCAGCAATGTAATTCAAAGTGCAAATCCTTTGCAACAATAGCAGCAGGCAGTTCAGATGAGTTCATGAAGTTTCCAACATATAAAATGCATAAACATTAGGTGTGGAAAAAGTCTTTATAAAACTCCCAGAGGAATAAAAATGATCTCAGTGCAGCAATTTAATTCAAAGTGCAAATCCAGTGCAACAATAGCAATAAGCAGTTTAGATAAGCTCATGAAGTGTCAATTTCACATCAGTTATCCACACAGATAAGAAGGTGTTAACTCCACCACTTTCCCCATAGAGACTCACCAATCCAAAATTGCATCTTAAAGAGGAAGTAAACTCTCCCACTCTGATGCTTCTTTTCATTTAGTTCATTATAATAAGTAATTATCAAACTATAGCCAATGTAATCCAGCCCAAATCGCATATTACTTACTGTTTAAAGAAACTTTAAAAAACCTGTTTCCAGGGGTAAGGCAGTGCCATCTTAAGTAGTGTTTTCTGAGTCCACAGTAGAGTGTATTTCCGCCCTAAGATTGAGCACTTCCTGTACTGTTAACCAAGCCTCCTTCTCAATCCAACGTTTCTATGGCAACCCTGCTTCCCTGCTCATAGCTGACTTGTTTTATTTCATAGTATTTACTTGTGCCAATTATCTAGTGTTTGCCTATGTCAGTCTTATCAGCTTCAGCTGATAAGACTGCAGTAATGCTGTCCGATGCCCAGGTTTCCTCTCCATGTGATGTCACATGGGGGTGTAGTAGGAAGCTCTGAGTGATTATGCAGTCTCGTGGGATTTCAGTGTTGTGCCGTAGGAAGTCCTGATAATAGACAGACAAGCACACAGAGTGTGCCATAAATCAGGGGAGATATGGGCATGCTCAATGACGTCATTCTAAAGAACAAAAAGGATTACAACAATATTAAGCAAGTATGGAGATATCTACAAGCAGTGTTCATTAGGGTTTTTTATGCTCATTCACATGGGACAAAGTTGTGGGGGAGAGTTTACAACCACTTTAAACTAATAAGTAGGTCTTAGCAGGCTTTTATATAAATGTAGCGCATCCCCTTCAGGGCTGCAGATGAACTTGGATCCCCCACTCTGCACAGCCAGGCACATTGAATTTTCACAGGCACTTCAGAGACAGAGAACAGTCCGTGACTTTGTTTTTGTTATTTATTGAGGGTTAATAACTTGGATAGGGGTGGGAGGTTATGGGATGCCCACTTGACTTTAGCAAAACTTCAGTAACATCTTCAGGGTAGGGTTGCCACCTGTCCGGGATTCAGTTCGGGTTTGGAATCATGCGTCCGGGTTTCAGACTGCCTGAAACCCGGAAACATTATTCAGACTGGACTATGGCTTCCCAGCAGAGTTGCTGGCTACAGTTGTCTAAGCTGAGAGTGTCTGTTACACTCTCTTTCATGCTGCTCAAAGCCAGCACTAACAATTCCCCCTCACACACACACACAGACGGAAGAGGAGAGAGGGCTTGATTTGCACCTCTTCCTCCCGCCCCTACACCTCTGTGTCTGCCCACCCACACTCCAATCTCCAGGGCTGTGCCTCAGAAAAGGAAAGCGGGGGCTGGAAATTTGAAGTCCAGATGCTTCAGATACATCTGGATGAGAGGTGCTGACTGCAAAGGGGTGATTGAGCTCATCATTCATCCCTGTCTGTGACTGAAGTCCCCCCCCATTTCTTTCCTGCCTCTGAGTATGTACACTAAGGTAAATCAGGGTTCTCAAAGCACCCCTTACATCAGAGTTCCCCTTTACACCAGAGGCCACAGTGTTCCCCCTTACATCAGAGTTCTCCCTTACATCAGAGTCTGCAGAGTCCCTCCTTACAGTGAAAGGGAACTCTGCGAGTTCAGATGTAAAAGGGGAACTCTGTGGACTCTGATGTAAAGGGGGACTCTTGTTATTAATTTCATATGATTAGAAATGTTATTTATTATCAAAATATATGTATAAAAAAAATTGCTGTGCACGGCTAAAGTGTTTGGGTTTGACTTGAAGAAAAGGTGGCAACCCTACTTCAGGGTCACTCTTCCTATATACTGTCTCTATATACAGTCTATATACAGCTCTTCCTCCAGCACATACTTGCTTGCAGACCCCAGCTGAATCACTGTTTGGACAAAACTCTCAGTCAGATGTTTGAGCAATGGTCCATTACAGGCAGGAACCCGAGGCCCCTTGTAATGTAGAAAAAATACAGTGACACAGCTTGCACATTTCCTTCTGTGGCTACTGATCCCAGCACCAGCTCTTCAGGCACTGCCAACTGTCCCTTTCACTAGCCCTCCAGGCTAACTTCTCCACCAGAGTCCTCCAGACTGACAATCACCAGCTCACCTGGCTGACTCTCAGGATATCTCCAAGGAAAGCAATGAAGATTTAGGCACACCACTATCTTCAGGGAGAACTGACTACATGTAGCAGTCTCCCCCCATGTAAGTCCACAGTAGTTCTGACCTGCTCCTGCTGTCTTCTCTCCTTGCTCCCGTGCCTTCACGAAGGGCTTACTCCATGTGTTATGGCAGGATCCTTCCAGCACCTGAGCCCCAGCCCAAGGTCACCCCCCCAGACTAGGGGGTACCCCAGAGGGCCACCGACAGCCTCCACAGCACTATCTCCATCTCTCACCTGACTGCCCCTGCTGGCATGGCTCATGCCTATTTATGAGGTGGCCTGACCCCTGTCAGCCCTTTGCTGGGCATTGGCTAAGGCCCTCATAAATATTCCAAACAGCCCTCCTAACCTCCACCCACTAGTTCTAGAAGTTTCTACAACCTTCTAGACCAGGGGAAGGCACCAGAGGAGCTGTCAGGATGAGTCATCCAGCCTGACTCAATGAACCCTGACCCAGTTTCACAGCTCAGGCTTAGTCCTGAGCTAAATAAATTTACCTACACTAACAGTCCTAGCACACAATAGAGGGTGCTACATAAAACTTGTAGATACAGTCAGGTCCATAAATATTGGGACATTGACTCAATTCTAATCTTTTTGGCTCTATACACCACCACAATGGATTTGAAATGAAATGAACAAGATGTGCTTTAACTGCAGACTTTCAGCTTTAATTTGAGGGTATTTACATCCAAATCAGGTGAACGGTGTAGGAATTACAACAGTTTGTATATGTGCCTCCCACTTTTTAAGGGACCAAAAGTAATGGGACAATTGGCTGCTCAGCTGTTCCATGGCCAGGTGTGTGTTATTCCCTCATTATCCCATTTACAAGGAGCAGATAAAAGGTCTAGAGTTAATTTCAAGTGTGCTATTTGCATTTGGAATCTGTTGCTGTCAACTCTCAAAATGAGATCCGAAGAGCTGTCACTATCAGTGAAGCAAGCCATCATTAGGCTGCAAAAACAAAACAAACCCATCAGAGAGATAGCAAAAACATTAGGTGTGGCCAAATCAACTGTTTGGAACATCCTTAAAAAGAAAGAATGCACCGGTGAGCTCAGCAACACCAAAAGACCCAGAAGACCACGGAAAACAACTGTGGTGGATAACCGAAGAATTATTTCCCTGGTAAAGAAAACACCCTTCACAACAGTTGGTCAGATCAAGAACACTCTCCAGGAGGTAGGTGTATGTGTGTCAAAGTCAACAATCAAGAGAAGACTTCACCAGAGTGAATACAGAGGATTCACCACAAGATTTAAACCATTGGTGAGCCTCAAAAACAGGAAGGCCAGATTAGAGTTTGCCAAACCACATCTAAAAAAGCCTTCGCAGTTCCTGGAACAACATCCTATGGACAGATGAGACCAAGATCAACTTGTACCAGAGTGATGGGAAGAGAAGGGTATGGAGAAGGAAAGGAACTGCTCATGATCCAAAGCATATCACCTCATCAGTGAAGCATGGTGGTGGTAGTGTCATGACGTGGGCATGTATGGCTGCCAATGGAACTGGTTCTCTTGTATTTATTGATGATGCGACTGCTAACAAAAGCAGCAGGATGAATTCTGAAGTGTTTCGGGCAATATTATCTGCTCATATTCAGCAAAATGCTTCAGAACTCATTGGACGGCGCTTAACAAGGCAATGACCCGAAGCATACTGCGAAAGCAACGAGAGCTTTTTTAAGGGAAAGATGTGGAATGTTATGCAATGGTCAAGTCAATCACCTGACCTGAATCTGATTGAACATGCATTTCATTTGCTGAAGAAAAAACTGAAGGGAAAATGCCCCAAGAAAAAGCAGGAACTGAAGACAGTTGCAGTAGAGGCCTGGCAGAGCATCACCAGGGATGAAACCCAGCGTCTGGTGATGTCTATGTGTTCCAGACTTCAGGCTGTAATTGACTGCAAAGGATTTGCAACCAAATATTAAAAAGTGAAAGTTTGATGGATGATTGTCTGTCCCATTACTTTTGGTCCCTTAAAAAGTGGGAGGGACATATGTGGTGTATAGAGCCAAAAAGATTAGAACTGTGTCAATGTCCCAATATTTATGGACCTGACTGTATATTGCTGTCAGCACAGGAACCATTCCTCCAAATGTCTCAGGATAAAACTCATATGAATGGATAAGAGAAGACTATCATAGCCCAACCAACTTATTAATAGATAAGAACAAAAGCCATTAAAATCACTCACACAGCATGAGTGCTCATCTAGCACTAAGGTGCTGTATAGGATGAGCCAATGGCTTGGTCTGAACCTAGGTTCAGATTGAACTTTGGGTTTTCAAGTGTTCGGACAAATGTCCAAACTTTTGCTTGTTTGGCCACGTATTCGGAGGGAGCTAAACATCTAATATGTATTTCTGTATTCAAAATTTTTTATTGATTTTTCTTGACATAGTATAATTAACATATTGTTAACAACATAGGGTATAACATACCCAAGGTATTAAACAAGTAAAAGAAGACTATATAATTATAACTGACATTAAAATGTATCCCTTAAAAAAAAAGTAGGGATATAGCAGAAATGTTAACACAATCAAACAATGAGACTAGTATCTTGTTAAAACAAGATATTAAAAGAATCAGTATATAAAGTATAATTTATGTAGTATAACAAGTTGTACTGTTATTAAAGTGCATGTAAACCGATTCATGAAATTTGAGCTGGGCACATATACATGTACAGTATCTGCAGTGTTTTCTTATCTCCCTTGAAAGCACTATGTCCAATGGCTGTCTCCTGGTCCGTTCTTCTGTTATCAGCCTGACAAGTTCTCCATCAACTGAGGTAAAAGCAGAGTCTTGTGTTGGGGAGGATGCTATAAATAGATTAGCAGCTTGCTAAACTATTGAAAGAACAGTTCTGAAATTCTCTACCTATGAGGAGAGGGGGGTGTGTGCCTTTCCTTCAATCAGCTGTCTTGGTTATATGCCCAGGCTTCACTGCAGTAGTGAACAGGAAGAGAAAATCTCCTAACACAATGTGCACTTTCTAAAGAATATATAAAGCTGAAGACAGCAAATATACATGTAAAACTTATGTAGGGAGATTTGTTTCATCCCTGTGTATCATCTGAGGCTGTTCACTTCACTGGGTATATGTGAGATTTTACATCCACTTTAATCACTAATCAACTGAATATTGTGTTTAAAGTTATTCAAAATAAAATAATCCTAAAAAAAAAATAAGGGAAAGATAAGAAAGAAAGATGTGGGCAAGATAAGGGCAATCAAGGTTTTTCTTTCATGAATTTCCAATATTCATAGATGAATTTTGTAACCAAGGTTGCCACGTTTTGTCAAAAATAGCTAAGCGGTTACTGTATGTAAAATACAATTCACTTTATCATTGATCATGACCCAAATCAAATGTTATTCCAGATTAATTCCAACAATGCGCAATGGTTATTCTAGTGGATTACATAGGAAATCAAGCGTTTAGTATGTTTAGGTAAACTTATATGAAATTCTTGAAAAGAGCAATCTCAGGGGATTTATTAATGTTTATTTTGGTAATTTCACAAAGTCAAATATTTTGATCTGAAATTTCCATATTATATATATATCTATTTCTACCACTTCTATATGATATCATCCCACTTTCAATGGTTGCTAAGGAAGCGGCAAGTGCTGGCATCTACATGCCCCTAGGGTGTCCCCTGTGGGGATTATATTTTTTTTTTGGAAAAAAGAACTTGTCAAACTTTGGGTGATTTTTTTTTTTTTTTCAAAAAGTTTTTATTGAGTTTTACAAGTTAACAAGTAGTACATGACATACATCTCAATAGTCAAGGTTACAGGCAGGTAATGGGCACACACAGTCTATTGTTACAAGCTAGCAAAACGAGTGAGGAGTACAAGTCTCATTGAACGATATTAAGAAATGTGTAAAGAGAGACCTGTATATTAACGTCTATACATGGTCAGTTGCTGTGAGATGTTAGGGGTATCTATAGAACTCGTCAACACTAGTTAAAAAATGTTGAATCTATCAATTATTGTTGCAGATATCGCCTCTTGAGACGAGAGGCATTAAATTGCGAAAATCGGGTTGAGCATGCAGATTATATCCACACCGTCAAGGGTCAACCCCAGTTCCACCCCTAAAGGGACCTTGGCTGTGAACGGGACGGGGTGTAGGAAGAAATGGTAAGTGCGTCTAGGTTGGACGGTGTGGTGGGATTTAGTCTTGGTTTCTGATAGGAAGTTAAATTAGCAGGGTAGTAATGGTGGCGGAAGTTAGAGTGCCCATCTGGGAGTAAAACCCTTACCTGTAAGGTACTGTAAGTAAGAGTGTGATGTGGGGATAGGTATGGAGAGCTCCTGAAGTTAAGACCTTATCAGGTCAATGTGGATAGGGAAGAATGAGGTTTGGGAGGGAGGGGATTGTCGTTTGCTTGGCATATGAGTCTTTCCATGTCTGCTATTCTGTCTACTCTACGGATCCAGTCTTTCACCGTGGGGGGGAGCAGGATTCCTCCACAAGGCAGGGATACATAGATTGGCCGCATTAATGAGGTGTAAAGTTAGGAATTTTTTGTAAGAACTGAAGGAATCGGGGGGCGTGGTGTAGTAAATAGCGTGCGGGAGAAAAGGCCGGTGAGTATGTGGTGATGTGGGAGATCAGCTGGTGGATTTCCGACCAAAATGGCTGTATAAGGTTGCATTCCCACCATATGTGGAGTAGGGTGACACGGGTTGTGTTACACCTCCAGCAAGTCGGGGAAATGGTGGGATGAAAGTGATGGACCTTGTCGGGCGTCCTATACCATTTCGAGAACAGCTTATATCTATTTTCCTGAGTTGAGACGTTGATGGAGCCTTTGTGCATGAGTTTGAATATGTGATCCCATTCAGTGGGGGTGAGATCTATGGATAGGTCATTTTCCCATTGTCGCACAATTTTGTCATCTTTGACCTTGTATCGTGAAAACAGGAGGGAGTAATTTACGTAGATTAAGTGACCCTGGGGTTCCGTACTGGAGCAGAGGAGTTCAAACGGTGTGTGCTCCCTATGCCAAAGGGAGGTGTGATGGGGCGTTTGAAAGAAATGTCTCAGTTGTAGGTATTTGTAGAAGGGTATATTGTAGTTAGGTAATGTTGCAGAGAGTGCAGGGTAAGGTAGGAATGTCCCGTTTTGAAAAAAGCTACGTGCCCTGGCTTGTGAGGTGTGTGCCTCAAGAGTTGGGTCCTTTAATGTCAAGCCCGGGGGAAAATCAGGGTTGTTGTCCAGTGGGGTCATAGGTCCGGGCGAGGGTGTGATAGTGAGCTATTTGCACGCCAGTTTGAAAAGTGATAATGTGGCACAAATGAGTGGGTGTGATGAGAAATCTTTGGGTATATTTTTGTGATTAATCCATGGCGAGTTAGAAATAGGGAGACTTGCAAAGGAATCTTCCAGAGTGATCCAGTTTTTGGAGAGGCGGTTTACGTGCCAGTCCACCAATCTGGTCAGGTGACAGGCCCAATGGTATTTTTGAAGGTATGGGAGACCCAGGCCTCTTAACTGTTTGGGTAGAACCAACCTGTCCCAGCTAAGTCGTGGGTTTTTGGAGGCCCAAACGAAGGTCCTACAGATACGTTTATAGGACGAGAAAAAGGAGACCGGTAGTTTAATTGGTAATGCTTGGAGGAGGTAGAGGATTCTGGGCAAAATATTCATTTTTAGTACAGCGATCCTGCCCAGCCAAGAGAAGGAGCCCAGATGCCACTTCTGGAGGTCATTTTGGATGGACAGGATCAGTGGTAAAAAATTAAAGGTCAAGTAAATTGGTTGTAATTTTGATTCCGAGGTAAGATATTTCGGATTTTTCCCACACAAACGGGAAGTTACTTTTATATAGGTTTACAGTTTCATTTGGCAGGGTGATATTGAGGGCCTTAGATTTCTCGAAATTAATTTGAAGGTTGGATAGGGTTTTGAAAAGAGGGAAGTCAGCCAGAAGGTTGGGGATGGTTGTTATAGGGTCTGTAAGGAAAAGCAAGATGTCATCGGCATAAGCTGCCATTTTATACTGATGATGATGGATATCTATGCCTCTGATGGCGGGATTATCTCTCAATCTACAGAGCAAGGGTTCCATGGTCAGTATAAATATTAGCAGGGACAAGGGGCAGCCCTGACGAGTTCCATTGGATACAGAGAAGGCATCTGACAGCCCGCCGTTGATCCTGAGTCTGGCTGTCGAGGAACGCGTATAAGGCTAAAATCATTTGTAGCATATGGGGTGGTAAGCTCACAGCTTGTAACATGGCCTCCATGTAATCCCAGGCCACCCTATCGAACGCCTTCTCTGCATCCAGGGAGAGGAAAAAGCCTTGTGTAGATGTTTTGGTGAGCCAATGGTGAATGTTTAGGGCTTTAGTGGTGTTGTCTCTGGCTTCACGGCCAGGGACAAAACCGACCTGGTCAAGTGAAACCAGAGTTGGAATGAAGGGAAGAATGCGATTGGCTAATGCTTTCGCGTAGAGTTTTAGGTCCACATTTAGTAGCGATATGGGTTGGTAATTGGTGACCAGTGTGGGATCCTTGCCCTGTTTAGGAATAAGTGTGATATGGGCTTCATAAGTAAGTAAGTCGTTATGTGCAGCAGAGTTTGGTGTAAGGTTGTTGAGGGCTTTGGCTAGATGTGGGAGGAGAATAGTCGGAAATGATTTGTAGTAGCTGACCGAAAGGCCATCTGGGCCAGGGCTTTTGCCCGTCTTCATTTGTTTTAAGGCTGTGAGGAGTTCATCCGTTGAGGGGGGAAGATCTAACGTTTGTGAGTCTTCTGGGGATAGAGTGGTTGGCCAAATTGTGTTAAAAAGTCGTTAATGGCCGCCAAGCGGTCTACTTTAGTGTCAGTGGCTTGGGCAGCTGGAGGGTTGTAAAGTTTGGAGAAATATTGGATGAACTGAGACGAGATGCCCTCATTGGTAACCACTGCTTCTCCCTCAAGGTTGTTTATTTTATGAATGGTGTGCAAAGCCTTTTTGGTTTGGAGAGCCCTCGCCAGGAGTTTACCGGCTTTGTTGCCAAATTCGTAATACAGTTTTTGTGTCAGTGCAAACTTTCGTTTTAGTGTGTTATTAAGCGCTTCTAAGAGTTCCTCTCTTGCCTGAGACAGTTCGGTCAGTGAAGAAGTGAAGAATTAGCGAGGGAGGCTTTGTGTGTCTGTTCGAGCGTGCAAATGCGTGCGGTTAGTTCAGCGATACGGGTATTCTTAAGTTTGTTCCGGTGTGCTGCTATGGACAACAATTGGCCACGAATTACACATTTATATGCAGCCCACGTGACAGTGGGTGCGACATTGTGCGAAGAATTATTCTTGAAAAAGTCGGAAAGGCACGTGGTTAACCAGCGAACATTAGCCTCGTCAGTCAGCAAGGAGTTGTCAAGGCGCCAGATACGCGTCCTCGTGTGAGATGAGGTCAGTTGTAAGGTCATAGAGATGGGGCTATGGTCCGATAGTATGGATGGGTCAATTGTGGCTTTGGTGAGGTGTGTCAGATCATTCTGGGAGAGAAAAAAAATGGTCTAATCTAGAGTACTTGTTATGTGGCGCGGAGAAGAAAGTAAAATCTTTTTCTTTGAGGTGCAACGTACGCCATGTGTCATGGAGCAGCAAGTTGCTAAGTTGCTGTTTGATCACCGTAAGGCCCTGTAGATTAAGGATGATGTTCCATTTGATGTGTCAATAGAAGGGGTTAGTGACACAATAAAATCACCTCCGACAATAAGGGTTCCTGATTGGAAGCTGGAGAGTAGCTGAAGGGTTTTGCAAAAAAAGGTGACTTGGCCGGAGTTGGGGGCGTAAATGTTGGCGATTGTAAGGGGCATTTAATGCAGGGTGCCTTTGATAAAAAGGAATCGGCCTAGCGGGTCCCTTCGTATGTCAGTCACCTGGAAGGGGCAGTGTCTAGAAATGAGAATTGTTATACCTTTAGATTTTGCCTCGGTATTGGACGAGTGAAAGACCGTAGGGAAGTGGTTGTTCTGTAGTTTGGGGATGGAGTCTGTCCGGAAATGTGTTTCCTGTATGAGTGCTATTTGGGTTTTAGATTGTCTTAAAGAGTAGAGGAGTTTAGACCGTTTTTCGGGAGTGTTGTGACGCCTAATATTAAGTGAATATAGTTTGAGTGTGTGGAGTTGCGACTGTTTTGCATCCAGGGGAGAGCTGGTGTCTAATGTGGCCGCCATTGGTCAGGGGGGGGTAAGTCAAGGGTGAGGGGAGAGGGGTAGGGTCTGGAGAGCGAGAAGATGTGATTTAAGGGTGTGGGTGTCCGGGGGTAATCCGAAGAGGTGTGGATCTATGTGTCCAACAACCTTGAAGGCCTGAGATCGGTATGGTGCAGAACGTGTACAGTGTGTGAGCCCCTGGAGGGGATACAGCACCCCGACTCAAATCCATGTGGGGGTTGACCAAAACCAGGGCAGTGAAGGACAGATAGGAATAGGGGTCAGGAGAGAAGACACGATCTGCCTCCACAGGATAGTGTATGGTAGCGATGGAGGTAGTATACCTAAGGTTTGCCCAGCGGGTTCGTGTGAAGATCTCAATGGTGAGTACATAGTAAAAACAGTGAACCTAGGGTGGTGTGGTGTGAGCAAGTGAACAATAAGATAGCTGGGGTGGGTGCCAATGGAACATATGCCGTGGGACCGACCACCTGCCTTGACCTGTAGGAGAGGGCAGACTACAGTCTATGCCACCTCCCCCAGGTCAGTAACGCCCACTAGGAATAGTGAGGGGTGTTGGTGTCAGCAGGAAGTATGTGCCAGGGTTAGAGAAAAGGCGTATCAAGAGCTGTTACCTTAAATCAAGGGGTTAAACAATCCATGTTGTCATGCCTCGGGTTGTTATGTCCACTTTTCAGGAGTACAGTGACAAACATGGTAAACTGAACATTCGTATAATAAACAGAGAGTGTTCTGCTGTGAAATAAACATTACAATAAGTAGTAGATAGACGACTTAAGAGCCGGAATACCAATAGGACATTACCGGGATAGTCCAGTTGAGGCAGAGGATGATGAACGAACAGTGTGGAAGTGATGTCTGTAGCAGTTCACAGAAAGGCTTTGAGTGTGCGGCACTTGTTGACCAGAGTTTCTTGTATCATGGGCGAGTCGTTGGTTGATGGTGGGCCGTCTGGGGCGACTCAGGAGTAGCTGTTACGAAGAGTGGGAAGAGGCGATGTGCACCACTGGGGCTGAAGGGTCCTCGTAGAGGCTTGATTGAAGAACGTCTCAGGGATGTCCGCGTAGTTGAGCGTTAGAGAAACCCCCTGGGGGTGGGATTTTTAAAGGCACTACCAAAACAGTAATATAAAAAGTATATAAAGTTTATTGATCACAAAAGTAATATAGACATATAGGCGTAGTTGAGTGCCACCTGTGAGGCTTTGCGGTTAGCAAGAGGCGGAGTCAGTCACTGCTGTGCAGTATGGTAAATGTAGTGCCAGGCTTCAGGCTGAGTAGTTTGGTAGCTTCAGGCTACTAACGAGTGGCGCCAGACACCGTATTGGGTAGTGGAAGTAATCACAAATGAGGCAACAGGCTGTGCCATCTGCATGATGTGATGTTGTGCAGGCATTTTAAAGAGGGCTCTTGAGGGTGCGGAGAACATGGGAGAGAGGCTCATCAAATGCTTTCTTGGTCCCTGAGCTAACCGAATCCAGAACGATTAGTAAAAAAGTCTAAAGTCAGAACATGTAACAAGTCAAAAACAGAAAATGCACATAAGGGTGCCAAACTGGGTAAACATGGATGAGTGGCAGGGACGCTTCTAACGAAATTTAGCGGTCTCTGCGTGCTCGCCTGGACCACGGTGAGGTAGTGGGGCTTGCATCTCGGGGTCCCGTATGGTAAATGGTATGGTTCCTGAGGGTAGAGGGAGAGCGTCTCCTACGGTATCTGGAGTTTTGTGCATCCATGGGTTCATCCCGTAGCAGGTCATGTTTTGATAATGTGGAGCGGAATGCTGCATACCAGTTAGGTACCGGGACCAGAGGAATACCAAGCGTGGCACAGAAGTGAGGCAGGTCCTCGGGTACCTTGAGGATAGCTGAGCAGCCATGAGTGGATGCCGAAAGGCAAAATGGAAACTTCCATTTGTATAGAATGTTTTTTTCTCTAAGGACATCCAGTAGGGGCTTTAAGTCTCGCCTATGCTGCAGGGTAATGCCCAAGAGATCCTGGTAGATTTGGATAGGGGTTCCTTCGTGGAGGATTTGCTGTCTGCCCCTGGCTTGCTTAATGATCTCCTCTTTCAACTTGTAGTCCACGATACAGCATATTATGTCCCGCAGGGGGTCGCTCTTCCTGCCTTTGGGACGCAATGCGCGGTGGATTCTTTCCATGGCTATGGGAGTTTGCGGAGGTTGGTGAAGGAGGCCATTAAAGAGGCTCACTACAGCCTGCAAGATTTGATCTCCCTCAAATGATTCCGATAGTCCTCTAATTCTTAGGTTGTGCCTCCGACCCCTGTTGTCGAGGTCTTCAAGGTGACGCTGCATGTCTTGCATCTGCAGCATGTGGCAATCTATGCATTCAGTGATGGAGTGTATGGCCGTTTCATGGCGTTCTGTCACTCTCTCAACAACTTGTACTCGGTCATTCAGTGCACGTAGATCTAGCCTTAGTTCAGATATGGCGGCGGAGAGTGTATCCTTGATGTCATCTGCGATCGAGCGTAAGTCCTGCATGTTTATAGGAGGTTGGGGTCTAAGTTCAATCCCATCTCCCCCCCCCCCCCCCGTGGCGTGAGTGTGCAGAGGAGTCAGGGGAATTGGATTATTGAGCGGTAGTGGCTGTGACTGAGAGTGAGCAGGTCCATGGCGGGAAGGCGCCATGATGCCTCTACCGGCCCTGAACATCTCCGGGATGTTATGGCCCTGTGAGTCTCTGGGGGATCGAGATCGGGAGGCAGAGGAGTTCTGTGAAGCTGTCGCCATTGTTTGAGATCAGTGCGGGATGCAAATACCTCAGAGTTTAGGTAGTTTTCTCCTGTGGCGGACAGAGCTCCGGGATTAGACGTCTGTCTCCATGCCAGGTCAGGCCACGCCCCCAACTTTGGGTGATTTTATTTCTAAATTACATTTTTTGTGAATAAGGAGTAAGTACCCCTTACCCATTTGGGGGGGGGGGAGTATCTGGGGGGGCCCCCTTGTTTTTAAAGAAGGCTTCCAAATTCTGATAAGCACCCCACCCACAGACCCCCCACAACCACTAGGCCATGGATGTGGGGAAGAGCAAATGTCCTCATCAAAATGGGAAAATGACAATAATTTTATATTAATTTTTTTTCAGAAAGTAGTCAATAAATGATATATTGCTCAAACATGCCATGGGCATATGTGAAATTACACCCCAAAATACATTTTTCTGCTTCTCCTGAGTACAGGGATACCACATGTTTGGGACTTTTTGGCAGTCTAGCCGCTTACAGTAACCCGAAAACCAAGCACCGCCTTCAGGCTTTCTAAGGGCTTAAATTCTTGCTCGTCGTACGTGTTGTACATCACCACGTTCTTGCGTTCGGAATTTCCAACATTTGTGTGACCGTGTGTATGCAAGACAAGTTTGAGCCAACATCCTTCGGAAAAAAATCCACGGTTTTGTTGCCAGGAAATTCTGATCGTGTGTACGTGGCATTAGACTGCCAAAAAGTCCCACACATGTGGTATCCCTGTACTCAGGAGAAGCAGAAGAATGTATTTTGTGGTGAAATGTCACATATAACCATGCCATGTTTGAGCAATATATCATTTAGTGACAACTTTGTGAAAAAAAAAAATGTATATAATCTAAAATATTCCATGGACTCAACATGCCTCTCAGCAAATAGCTTGGGGTGTCTACTTTCCAAAATGGGGTCATTTGGGGAGGGGGGTTTGTGCTATCTGGGCATTTCAAGGCCTCTGAAACTGGGATAGGTAGTGAGGAGTGAAATCAAAAAAATTACGCTCTTAGAAATCCTGAAGGCGGTGCTTGGTTTTTGAGGTCCTGTACGCGGCTAGACTGCCAAAAAGTCCCACACATGTGGTATCCCCATACTCAGGAAAAGCAGCAGAATGTATTTTGATGGTGTAATTTCACACTAGTCACTGGAAGTTCAACATGGCACCTCATGGCAAAGAACTCTCTGAGGATCTGAAAAAAAGAATTGTTGCTCTACATAAAGATGGTCTAGGCTATAAGAAGATTGCCAAGACCCTGAAACTGAGCTGCAGCATGGTGGCCAAGACCATACAGCAGTTTAACAGGACAGGTTCCACTCAGAACAGACCTCGCCATGGTCAACCAAAGAAGTTGAGTGCATGTGCTCAGCTTCATATCCAGAGGTTGTCTTTGGGAAATAGACGTATGAGTGCTGCCAGCATTGCTGCAGAGGTTGAAGGGGTGGGGGGCCAGCCTGTCAGTGATCAGACCATACACCGCACACTGTATTAAACTGATCTGCATGGCTGTCGTACCGGAAGGAAGCCTCTTCTAAAGATGATGCACAAGAAAACCTGCAAACAGTTTGCTGAAGACAAGCAGACTAAGGACATAGATTACCAGAACCATGTCCTTTGGTCTAATGAGACCATGATAAACTTATTTGGTTCAGATGGTGTCAAGCATGTGTGGTGGCAACCAGGTGAGGCATACAAAGACAAGTGTGTTTTGCCTACAGTCAAGCATGGTGGTGGGAGTGTCATGGTCTGGGACTGCATGAGTGCTGCCAGCACTGGGGGGCTACAGTTCATTGAGGGATCCATGAATGCCAACATGTACTGTGACATACTTAAGCAGATCATGATCCTCTCCCTTTGGAGACTGGGCCACAGGGCAGTATTCCAACATGATAACGACCCCCAATCCTATCATATTGAGCATCTGTGGGGCATCCTCAAATGGAAGGTCTCTAACATCCACCAGCTCCGTGATGTCATCATGGATGTCGTCATGGAGGAGTGGAAGAGGACTCCAGTGGCAACCTGTGAAGCTCTGGTGAACTCCATGCCCAAGAGGGTTAAGGCAGTGCTGGGAAATAATGGTGGCCACACAAAATATTGACACTTTGGGCCCAATTTGGACATTTTCACTTAGAGGTATACTCACTTTTGTTGCCAGCAGTTTAGACATTAATGGCTGTGTTTTGAGTTATTTTGAGGGGACAGCAAATTTATACTGTTATACAAGCTGTACACTCACTACTTTACATTGTAACAAAGTGTAATTTCTTCAGTGTTGTCACATGAAAAGATATAATAAAATATTTACAAAAATATATATATATATATATATATATATATATATATATATATATATAATATATATATATATATATATATATATATATATATATATATATATATATATATATATAGGAAAGAAAGTAAAACACGATAAGAGAATGTTCTTATTGTTAATCTTAATGTTCTCACCTGAGCTCAGCCTTATCCTCACCTGGATCTCCGTCCCCCCTGTCACAGGCTGCCTGATTGCTCTTATCTTCTGTTATCAGTGAACTACTTGTGGAATGGGTCTCCAATTGCTGGACTGCTGACCTGTCTGTGTATCTCCTTACACTGTCATCCTGGTTGGACATGGGGCTGAACCTTCTGTCATCATGTGACGTGATCGCTTTTCAGAGCTGTTTAAGAGGTGGTGAGGAGGTAATATGTTGCCTTCTCACCACTTGATTTAACCCAATAATTGCCATACAGTGGCCACTTTGAACTGCATTATTCTTTTTCACAGCACCACCCACTAAAAGCAATATGCTGCTTAACCAGTTCTATCAGTGCTGCCAATCAGTGCCACCTATTAGTGCCCCCTATCAGTGACCATCAGTGCTGCCTATCAGTCACCATCAGAGCCTCTTTATCAGTGACCATCAGCGAAGGAGAAAAACTACTTATTTGCAAAATTTAATAATAGAAGCTAAGCAAAACTTTTTTTTTCTTAATTGTCAGACTTTTTTTGTTTAGCAAAAAATAAAAACCCCAGCGGTGATTAAATACCATCGAAAGAAAACTCTATTTGTGTACAAAAAATCATACCAATTTAATTTGGGTACAGTGTTGTATGACCGTGCAATTGTCATTCAAAATGTTACAGCGCTGAAAGCTGAAAATTGGCCTGGGCAGGAAGGGGGTGAAAGCGCCCGGTAGGCAAGTGGTTAAGCACAGCAACATAGCATAAAGATGTTATTGTGCCCATAAAGCTGCTGTTGTGCCCATATAGAATTTAAGATCTCCACTGGCTTAAGCCAATGCTGCACCATGCAGGTGTAGTTTTATTTTGTAATTGTTTGATTGCCTAATTGTATGTTTATTTATACCTCCACTTGCTGTGGTCACAGTATGTTTTGCATGGTTTTGTATGTGGCTCAGATCACCACTGATCACTTTATGTGGTAATGACTGAGCCCCTCACCTTCATGAAATTGTCTAAAAGGGGCGGAGCATGGGTGACCTTAAAATGACGCCCCCTCCCCTGAAAAAACGGGGGACGCCCATGATATATACACACACATATATATATATATATATATATATATATATATATATATATATATATATATATATATAGTATATACTGTATATATACAGTATCTATATTTAGTCAATCCTACACTTCCAGAAAAGACAACTATTATGATGAAAGAGAAAGGTTAAACATTCAGTTTACTCATTTAGATTACAAAAAGACTATTGTGTGCTTTCTAAATGGATGAGCTGTAGTGCCAATCCTTTAGACTGCCCTGATGACAGAATTTCAATCAATTTGCAGTTTGTATTTTAATAGGGCCTCAGGCAGCAGGTGTGTTTGGTCAAAGGTTATCTAGACAAAAATTCTTTCCATAGTGAGGAATTCTTGATTCTCAGCTAAGTTTATTTTACAGACTATTAACTGCTGGAATGCAGGATTTCGGATGCTTTTCCATATTCAAAAGAAACATACACTTCTTTGTAAATGTATCTTCTAATATTATTGGCTTCTAACACTAATTCAGTTATTGTCTGGTTTAATCTACCATTAAATGAGTTACAGTGCATATAAACATATTGGGCACAACATACTTTTCTGTTCTTACTATATCTTTGCTAGAAAGCTACGTTCCACATGCATGTTGTAGAGGCACATCCTTCCACACCCACGGTGAAAATGGCCTTAATATGGTAGTGAATATATAAATATGGAGAATGGTACTAATATGAAGTGCTCTTTAGCAAAATGTTTGGTAATAAATTAAAGAAAATGCCCAAACTTCCATTTAGTTGTACTTTAATGTACTGAACAGCAGTTCCTTCTGTTCCTGTAATGGTATTCCTCAGTGGCAGCCTCTGAATGTCAGAGAAGCAACCCTGCCATACCATGCTTCCCTAGGGGAAATCCCAACTCATAACAGCTATTACCATTGGAGTTACCACCTCTGCACTTGTGACAACTGTCACCAGAACAAATAGTGAGCACATATTTCCCCAATGGGGACACAGCCAGCAATACAAAACCTGACAGAGGTTAGGGATTAGCTTCGGGTTTGGATCGACCTTGAGTTCAAACCGAAAACAAGCTGCTTGAGGCTTGCTGATTTAGCCTGTTTGCACCCCTGAAATCCTTGCTTCTGCATCAAGAAGTCATTCACTTACTTGTAGTATCACTATGAACATTAAATGACAACTTCCCATTCAAGACTTTACACCCGTTTTTGGCTGCCTGAATCATAACAACCAATGATGCTTTGTGGCCCTGGCTACCTGCACCCTAGAAACCAAAAATGCTAGGCTCCCTGCAGCAAGTGTCATTGGTTGCTAGGTCAAAAGTTGCTGCACAATGTCATTGGTTGCTAGGACACAGACAGCTGCCAGCATCCTAGCAATGCTGTTAGCTTGCTTTTTTCTAACTGTAGACAAACTTACAGGCAAGCATTTTTCCACCCCCGCCCCCCCCCCCCTTCTGTTTGGGGAGTTTAGCAAGGAAGGCCAGTGATCAAGGAACGTTATCTTGACCTTATTCAAATGTCTTAGGGAATGAGAACTTATTATGATAACCTGCTGTTCAAATTATATACAGATTAACCTCAAGCATCCTACTGGGAAATTCTCCTTGACCACCATTGCCATTCTAAACAAACTGATATGATCTGCCCTTAAGAGACCTCATTTTCATTTACATTTTGCCCTAAGTACATTGGTGCCAGCTACCCACAGATTTTTACTGTGACTGTCTCCACTAATCAACGAGGCGTCCTGATTAGTTTCAAATTCTCGGTCACCTTTATTTGCATTGCAAATAACCAATCCCAAGACCCACTATCTCCATTTACTAGACCAACTATGTGATAATTATATAATGATAGTATCCTATTATCCTATTATAGTATCTTAAATGACAAATTCCTTTCATGACTTGTTAACCCTTACACAATTTCATCAGAAAGACTCTTTGTTGCTGTATAATGACATAAAACTAGTTGATCATCCAACTCTATAAAGGCCTCTTGGATGCCTTACCAATGATCTCAAAGCTGGCCATGAGCCTTTTTTTCAAACTCTCTATGTAACCGAGTGACCCCGCCCCCTCTGACCCTAAGGGAAAGCCATAGGGATGTCCCCGTGCGTCAGAGGGGGGTGGGGTCACCCGGCAACGTCATCGTGTGGCCCCCGCCCTCAGTTATGAAAGAACTGTCACCTGAGAGGCCCGTCATTGCAGTGGGTGCCTTCCATGGAGGCACATCGTAGGTGGCTTGTGGCTTTTTTTTTCTTTTCGGTCCGTCGGAGCGAGAGAAGAAGAGCAAGACTTTGTGGGACAGTTTTATTTTTTAATTTTTTTAATAAAGTACTTGTCCCAAGTATTGTCTTTTTTTTACCATTTTCACAATTTTTTTGTGAAATGGTAGGGGTACATTTGTACCCCGTTACCATTTCACACAGGGGGGGATCTGGGGGTCCCCTTGTTAAAGGGGGCTTCCAGATTCCGATAAGCCTCCCGCCCGCAGACCCCCACAACCACCGGGCAAGGGTTGTGGAGATGAGGCCCTTCTCCTCATCAACATGGGGACAAGGTGCTTTAGGGGGCTACCCCAAAGCACCCTCCCAATGTTGAGGGCATGTGGCCTGGTACAGTTCAGGAGGGGGGGCGCTCTCTCGTCCCCCACTCTTTTCCTGTGGCCTGCCAGGTTGCATGCTCGGATAAGGGTCTGGTATGGATGGGGGAATCCCATGCCGCTTTTATCAATGAACTTTTATGTGTATTGCCGGGACCGACTATTCATTATAGCCGCGAGTACTTTTAAATGACTTTTTTTCCTTTAGAAATGTCTTTTTGCTCTCGGACTGTTCTAAACACGGGAAACATTACACGGGCCACTTTACAGGCATACTATAGACACCCCCCCAGGTATGAAATTTAATGGAATATTACACTTCTATTGTTTCACTTTAAGCATTATTAAAATCACTGCTCCCGAAAAAACTGACGTTTTTTAAACTTTTTTTTTGCATTGATACATGTTCCCCAACACTTTTTAAGACAATAACTTACATATAAGCCTTTAAAATGAGCACTTTTGATTATACATGTTCGTGTCCCATAGACTTTAATGGTGTTCGCGTGTTCGAACAAATTTTTTGTCTCTTCACATGTTCTGCTGCAAACCGAACTGGGGGGTGTTCAGCTCATCCCTAGCGGTGATACCTCACCTGTGTCATGCAATCATCATTTACACATTTACGCTGGACCTACATGCACGTTCGCATCTGTGTGTGAGCACAGGAGGACAGGTGAACACTTTAATTATATTTTTAACTTGTACTGGCAGTGGGCTCCAGGATTCAGCCTGGATTCACGGGACACTGGAATTTAAATCAAATCTCGAGACAGTCGGAAGGACCATTGGGAGGTATGATTGAACCCTAGAAATAAATGCTGCCAGTTGCTTCCCTTGTGCTCTGTATTGATAAATGAGCATTTATTAAGCTATAGTAAAAAGTCTTTCCACCATTGTCAGGCAGCACAGTTGAACCAAGCTATAACCCCCATGCTGCAGTGTGATATGCTCCCTGGGAGTCATAACGTGAGCCCTCCACTCAGCAGGAAGCATGTTGGGTCACAACAGAGAGGGCTGCTACTTACAATCAAATAAAATGTTTGCAACATTCTCATTTGAGAGAAGCTGATCATTAGATCAAAATTTCTTGAGCGGGAACAGCCATATTGAAATTCGGCTAAACTCATTTACAGTTCAACCACACAAGGAAGCTATTGGTAGAGAATCCAGCAGATTATAGTTGATTCTTATCATACATCTGTGCCTGATTAAGGAACCCAACAGCCTGAAACAAAAGGCAACTCCTGAACTAACTTAGAATGTTTCAGACCAAAAATCAAGTGGAATAAAATGATGTTTAGTAAATGACTTTTCCAGACCAATACCTAGTTGAATAAGGAATGCTGAGCTGACTCCAGGGAGTCTTAGATACTGAGTCACAAAACATATTTCAGACTGAAAAAGCATATTTTATGCTGCTCTACAAATAAGGACTAGCAAAATGGGCAAAGTTTGCAGGAGGTTCAACTATCCCAGCAAAAAATCTGCTTAACCCAAACATAGCGCTAAACCCCACTGAAGTCTAAACAGAGACCAGGAATCTGTCATATAGTAGCAGTAGCACTATCACTGCTAAATGACAGATGATATTGTGATGATAATAAGGTCTGAACACCCCAAAACGGTATGGACAAACACAGGACAGCCTTGTTGTTTTAAAATTTGTAAGCAAGTACTTTTAGAAATAAAAAACACAGAGCAGGTTTACATCATAGCCAGCCACTTGACATTGAGATCTGTCAATTAGCTATACCAGCATGACTGCTGCAAGATGACAGATCCCCGCTGGCTTCTGTTTGTAAACAAAGAGGCCAGGGATGCTGGCTGACATAGTGGACCAAACATGGTCATGAACATATTTGGTCAATGAGGTTACCCAGCATCCCCCGGTCTCTTTGTTTACATACATAAGCTAGCGGGTAGCTGTCACTAATCTTGTTTTGTCATGGCCAAAACAAGATAATCAGCGTGGGTAGCAGAAACTTTTTTCCCCAAGGTATTGCTATGTTTACTATCATGATAAAGTAAAGTGTGTGAAAATTAAGGAGCCTCTGCTCTGATGAATAAGGAGATGTCAATTATAGTTGATACACCCAACCAGAGTCCTGCCATCCAGGCTCAATATCTAGCAGAACCGGGGATTGCAGCATACATAAAGTTTATTTAGCTGTCAACCAGACAAAAACTGCAAACCTTTTTGTCTCGTGAATATTTATATATTGTAAAAATATATACAGTGTATACATAGTATGTTTAAAGAGAGAGAGAGAATGACAGTTTTATGACGTGCCAGAGAACTTGGACCAGTCAGGCCCAATTAGGCTACAGATGTGATTGTTCCAAAGAGAGGAGCAAAGTTGTCTGACTAGGGGTCCTGTCTTGGGGGTGCCACTGAGACAATGGGAGAGAGATACACTGGGTTGGTTTACTAAAGGCGTAGAGCATGCTTACTTTCAGAGTGAATTTTAATTTTGCAAAGTGAGTTTTTACTTATCTTAGTGAATGAAATGAAGTGAACATTCACTTTGCAAAGAATACCCAATTATGTGTAAGGAGAACTTACAAAAACAGGATTTGTGCTTGCCCATGATTGGAAGAGGCACTGAGAGAAAATACAGAGATGGCCAGGTGGCTATATGTTGGCCATTTAAAGTTCATGTAGCTCTATACACCATATAACTACATATTTAGGCTGAACTCCAGGCAAAAAAACAAATATAAAGACACATTTATATCTGGGAGCAGTTTTTCCTTGCCAAAGGATTTGTGTAACTGTCCATTATCATCCAGTCCTGAGATTGATACAGCCTTGCCAGACAGCACAGCCCTGGCATAATTTTAGACTTAAAGTGGAATTAAAGCTTAACTACATCTATTTTTAAAAATGTACCCTTTCCCTCCTCCTATTTAACCTTTATGAAAAAGATCTGTATACTTACTTATTTTTTATCCACTCCAGTTCAGGCACGTGATCCCGCAACTAAGGCTCCAGTGAGAGTGGAACAGAGGGTACAGAGGGACAGGAGGAACACGAGTGTTAGCAGGTGTTGATAGGAGAACTTGTAGCTGGAGTAGGAGATCCTGGGAAACAGGTGGACCATCAGGACTAGGGATGGGCGAATGATTCTGCCCAAGCATAAGTTCGGGCTGAACTTTCGCTGTTCGGACAGTCGACAAACAGCCGACGGTTTGGGGTCGGCTCCCGTTTGTTCGCCCCCCCGAACCGACCACAATGCATTATGGCACTAAATAATGCATTGCAAGCCCTGATTGGCTGAATCAGTGAAAGCTTCAGCCAATCAGGGCACAGAGCACTTACACTGTCATCATGACTTTATCCAATCATGGCTCATTTCCGCCCCACAGTATAAAAGTATTCTTTCAATGGCAGCCATTTTCAGTGTAATTTCGGCGTGGAAAGAGATAGAACAGGGCTCTGTTTAGTGCTATTAGTTAGTGTGCTATACTGTGCTATTTTGCTTCAATTGTCAGTGTAGAATATTAGTTTAGTGTCAGTCTAGGGATAGTGTGACTGTAGTGAGGAGGACCATCATTCAGCTTTGCATAGTGTGCAACTAGAGTAGGGACAGCTCATATAGTTTCAGTGAAGTGTAGTGAGACCATGTCAGGAATCTTTACATTGGTGTATAGCTAGAGTAGGGACAGTTCAGATAGAATCAGTGTAGTGACGGTTGAACACCGTCTATTTGATTGCGTTACTGTCAGTTTAACGCCATTTACTTCTGTGTGCATTACTGTCAGTTTAACGCCATATAGTTCTGTGCGTCACTGTACGGTTTGCGCATTATATGGCAGTATATTATAGTGTATCCGTGGAGTGTGTCTATGTAGAGTGAATACTCAAATTAAAGTGCACCAAACACCTCTTTACATTGATAAAAGTGCTTCTGTCAGAAACCATGAATCAGACTGAGACAGAAGTACAGTTAATCACACTTGTTTAATAATAATAATAAAAAGGTAAACAGAGTAAGCGTAGTCAATACATAGCCAGAGTACAGTAACCAGATCGGGTAGTCAGAGAATGCCAATGTCAGAGAGCCAAAGATCAACGTAGTAATACAGCAAGCAGGATCAGGAGCCAGAAGGGACGTCAGCCGAGCAAGTCTTCAACAAGAACGCAGGAGAAAATCTCTGAGATGTGACCAAAGGCGAAGGCAGAGATGAAGTGAGCTGGAGCTGGAGCTGGAGCTGTGGAGAGAAAGGAGCTGGCAATTAGCCGACAGCTGAGCAGCCAGCTCAGAGAAGGAAGGGCTGAGCCCAGCCCTGACAGCATCTACGTACAGATTTCAAATTTTTCTTTACATTTGCTTATAAGCACCGCCCCTTCCCTCCCAATAATGTCTGGGATGACAACGGGGAGAAGCAGGCAATCCCTTGGTACTGCAAGGGGGCCAGCAACAAATGTGTCCACAGGCGTGGTGGTCAGTCCTCAGGCAGGGCATAATTTCCTCTGATTAGTGAGTTTGCCTGTGCTATCCAGCCACAGCATGCAGAGGAGGTGGTGGACTGGCTTACTAAACCTTCCTCGTCCTCCTCATTCTCAGTCCCCTGCAATTGCCAGAGTGGATAAACTTACCTCCTTGTCCACATCTATTCCTGCCATAGCCCCAGCATCAGCTGTCTGGGCCTTTTTCAGCTAATCTGCAGCAGATCGAACTGTTGCTATCTGCAAACTGTGTCTCGGGCACATCAAACGTGGCAAAAACACCAACCATATGCATATCATTGCAATTTTTTTTTGCCTTCATCAAGAGCACCTCTATAGGGTTACAGTGGGAAGGCATCCTTGACAACCTAAGAGTAATTTTTCTGCACCTGTTTGACAGGTGCATATCATTGCAATTTTTTACAGCAAGGCCAATTCTTGCTTTCATCAAGAGTACCTCTATGGGGGTTACGGTGGGAAGGCGCCACCGACACCCAAAGACCAATTTTTACGCACCCGTTACTTCTATACAAAATCAACGTGACACCAGAATGTATCCAAAAAATCTCTAATCTTGTTCCCAGTGCACTACATTGGGGCTTCATCATACACACTGGCTGTTGTTGAGCAAAATGAAGGCAGCTTGCAGGGAAAACACCCAGCTGTTGTTGAGCAAAATAAAGGCAGCTTGCAGGGAAAATGTCATTTTTTTTGGCTTTATTAATGCAATTATTGCTGCAGCAGATTCTAGACATGGTACAGATCTGCCACTTTACAGGTAGACTAAGAGGACCCCCCAGTCACTATATTGGAAGGAATTGTTCATTTTTAGGCTTTCAATTTAAAAATCAAAAAATCACTGCTCATTTAAAAATTACGTTTTTCACAAACTTTTTTTATTATTGATACATGTTCCCCGGGGCAGGACCCGGACCCCTACAACCATTGTATGCCCAATTACTTGCATATAAGCCTTCAAAATGGGCACTTTTGATTTTTGACGTTTGGGTCCCATTGACTTTAATGGGGTTCGTTATTCGGGTCCAAACTTTCGCGGTGTTTGAAAGTTCTGGTGCGAAACAAACGGGTCCATCCAGCCCATCTTTAATCAGGACAGGATCAGTAGCTGTGCTCAGGAAGCCAGGTGAGATTAAAGGGGCATTATACTTGTTCTGCAGGATCAGGACACAAAGCTTGTCAGAACTCAAAGTGAAGTGCAGAGCAGGTGCAGTGGACAGTCAGGTCGAGCACTCGAGAAGGAAGGACAGCCAAGATCAGAGGTAGAAGCATGGTCACAGAAATAGCCAGGGTCATCAAAAGGCGGGCACTGAGGTACTGAATCATCAGCAGAGCCAAAGTCAGGCACAGAGCTGGGGTCAGGAATAAAGCAACAAATTAGAAGCAGGATTCAAGATCAGATCAGGGGCAAGCCGGGTCAGCAACAAGGGAAACACTCAGGAAGAACACAGGATGCAGGGAACAGCAGAAAGACCAGTCAGCACTTAAGCTTGAGCAGAAGCATCCTTAAATAGCCCATCTGACGCCAAGATGCACTCTGTGTGCACCCGTGCATGTGCGCATTACTGTGTGCATGCGTGTGTCTGGTCACTATTCTGCTAATAATTCCATGCGCATGTGCATATCTGCGAGCTAAATGTTTGGTAGGCATTCTCTGACATCTCCCCTATGATAGTGAGCGGCAGATGCCAAGAAAAGAAAGGAGCGTCCACAACAGCTGGGCTTTGGGAGCCTTGGGATGACATCATAGCTCCTGGAATTGAGAGCTGTTGTGGCGCGCTCCCTTAAACAGAGCTACAGGGTCACATGACTGCACTGGAGAAGATTAAAAATAGGTAGGTACCCAGATCTTTTTTTTTATAAAGGATAGGCAGGATAGGTAGGAGAAACGCTGTATCTTGGCCTAGGCATACGAGGCCCAGGACTGGCACATTGCAGGGGGGCAGCAAAAAAGCCGCCCCCCACACATGGAAAAAGCAGCCTCCCTCCGGCTCCCACACAAAAAGAGTCCCTGCCAACTTGCAATATACTTTTAGTGTAGCGCCGGTCTTAAGGGGCAGACTGGGCCAGGGGGCGGGGTCCAGGAGGCAAATCGGCCTGGCGCCCCCATAAAGCGACCGCACTGCTGCTGGTATGATAATACTGGCCGGTGGCCAGTGACTGGCCTTAGCTTCGGACAGACCAGCGGCCACACTGGCGGTGGCCAATACTAGTAAGTGTGGCACTGACAGGTCTTAGCAGCCTAATGCTTCACCTACCCTCCTCCGTGGGCATCCTTGGGAGGAAGTTATGGTATATAATGTATCTTCCTCCCAGAGCTCTCTGTGTCAATATTGTGGATAAGAGAGGAGGGAAGCCCCCAGGTATGGCAGCAGAGGGTTTTTTTCCATTACATTTTCACTGACAACTCTAAAGAGGGAATTTAGGTGGTTTCCTTCCTGCTTGATAACTTTGAAGTGATATATAAAGTGATTACGGGATTATTTCCCTGTGAGTTATACTTTGAGCGCTAATGAATCTTACCTGTTGTCCTGGAACTGATAGGGTTAAATCTCGCGAGCTCCAGTGTTGGTGTAATGAAAATACTTGGCTTTTGTGGTCTTCTGGATGAGAAGTATAGCTGGAACATATACTTTTTTTTGCTCATGTTTTTGCAACCTGCTGCCTTGTCTTAGGTTTTCCTCTATAGAACCATCTTTATGCCAGTTAATCCTGTTTTGTTTAGCAAAATGTATTGTAATTAAACAAACATAGGTTGACGATCTTTCAGTCTGTGTGTTGACATATTTTGGGGTCATTTTTGGCCTGATTGAGTGTTAATTCTCTGTCTATGAAACTGGTTTGTGAATGTCACATGACTACCATCAAATGGAACATTAGTTGGGCAGCTCCCTATCCCCGATGTTCCTCCTGGGATAAGTGGCACCAACAGCCAAGAGCGGTACCTGTGTGGCCAGATCAGCATTATATGTCCAATAATCCACAAATATGGATTTAGTCCAACTCTATCCGCTGGCCCAATGTGATGTTATTTAGGAATATTTTAGCAGGTGAATATAAGCACTTCCACCACTGGATGTGCCATTGTTATAATTTAGCACTGGCATTTGTTCTGACATAATTTTGAGATGTTTCAGTGGTCATTCAGAATTCATTGACAGGTGCACGTGACCTCTTTCTGACTTGCATTTACCTGTGCTTCATGCTGATTATGTAGTCCAATAGGTATGGAAAACCTACTTGAAGCAAGCAAAAGCCTCTCGACACAGGAGCTTAGGGTCCATTCACACCAGCCGCTTTGTTAATGCACTGATACCAGTGCAGTGCACTGTTCTTTTTTAATTTTTTTATTTGCAAACAAACTTTATTGAATAAATAAAAATATGATGCGCTAGAGTGTGCTGAACGTGCCCCTATCACGGCACAAAGAGATACAGTACATATACAACAAAGTGCAAAGTTTGCACTTTGTTGTATATGTACTGTATTTTGCACTTCAATAAAGTAAAACTTTATTGAATTGTCACATTTATAGAGTTCTATTGGCTGCCATGCGGTGACCCGTGTTGAGCTGGAAAAAGGTACTGCATGCAGTATATTTTTCAGTGCACACCCCCTGCACACCACCACACCTTGTCTTGTGTGGGGGGGGCTGTGGGGCTGCGTGAGAATAGCCACACAACACAGTTCCACTGCACCTGGTGTGAAAGGACCCTTAAGCAGGCCAAAGATTATGCAATTTTTTTTCCTGCAACCATGCTTGATGACCCCATCAACACTGACTGTGGAGCTATCATGTTCACCAAGTTGTTCACCACCAACATGGGGACAAGGTGCTTTAGGGCGGAGGGGCACCACCCCAAAGTACCCACCCCAAAGCACTAACCCCCCATGTTGAGGGCATGTGGCCTGGTATGGTTCAGGAGGGGAGGGATGCCACGCCATTTTTTTTTTTATTTTGATGTGGGGTTCCCCTCCAAATCTATACCATACCAGAAGGGCCTGGTATGGACTGGGGGGGTACCCCACGCCATTTTTTTCTTTATTTTTTCAATAGCCGGGTGCCAGCAATTGCAACAACAATTCATTTTAAATGGGAATTGACTTGCTTTTTTTCTTTACAAATGTCATTTTTGCTGCAGAATGTTTTACGCATGCTACAGATGCACCACTTTACAGGTGAACTAAGGGGACCCCCAGGCACGATATTTAAAGAGATTTTTCATTTTTATTGTTGCCCTTTAAGTATAATTAAAATCACTGCTCCTGAAAAAAACAATTGTTTTTAAAAAAAATGTTTGCATTGGCACATATTTCCCCCAGGGCAGTACCCGGACCCCCATAACACTTTTATGGCCTATTACTTGCATATAAGCCTTCAAAATGAGCACTTTTGATTTTTCCTTTTCGGCTCACTTAGCCTTCAATGGGGTTCGCCGTTCGTGTTAGAACATTTCCCCTGTTCGGGAGTTCTGCTGCAAACTGAACAGGGGGGTGTTCGGCCCATGTCTAATGAACACAGAGCTGCTTACATTTGTGTATTTTAAAGCTGCCTGTAGTTTAGTTTTAAAGCCTAATTTTTACCACAGTATTATTCCATTTATTTCTTTAAAATTCTATGAAGAATATGCATTTAGAAAATCCTGCACACCCAATGAGCACTATCTGACATAAAGGAAATTTACAGTAGACCTTCATTTGGTCATTTATTAGGCGTCTCATTTATCTGACCTGTCACTCATGTTTGTAAGGAAAAGGAAGGGCAGTACTATAGCCATTCCATTGAGCACAAGTCACAGTAACAAAATCATTTCACCAACCTATCAGCATACAAATGACCTGATTTAAACAAAGGAAATCTGATATCTTTATTATGTTCCAGTTTTTGCATTTTAACTCTGGGGCTTGCTAATGTTCAGCTTTTGCTGATTTTGTAATCTCTAGGTTTTAGATTTTACATTTGGATATTTAAAACCTAATAGCTTTTTGATTAGACACCTGTTACTTTGATAATATTCTTTTTTTCTCTATTGGTTGAGCTTTTGTTTTAGGCTGCAAAATGTCTGGAGAAGTTATAGGTGTATGGTTTTACATTCTAGGTATGTATCTTTTTTATTTGTTTTTCTTCTCAGCCTTTTGGTCCACTACCTCTAGTGCAATTCATTAGTAATGTCTATGCATTTCAGAATAGCTATCATCAAAATCTAAGAGAATGCCAACTTTAAGCTGGCCATAGGTGGTTAGTTTTTTTTTTCATACAGCCAGTAGGTTGAATAAAAAAAAAAAAATTATCAGATTCCTCTATCCACACAAATGATATGGATGTAAGAATCCCTACTGCCAGGACATAGTATTCTGATGGAGGGACCTGGTGATGTCAAAATACACTGATCAGTGGCTGCTGATCGACAAACATTTTGCAGCATGTCCCTTTGGCCTTTTGTTTGTATTGTGTTCTTTTAAATAGGAATGGCCATGCACAGATCAACATTTGGCCAGTCCCTGCTGAACCAGATCAATTGCATACTTGCCAACTGTCCCGAATTACCCGGGACATTCCCGGGATTTAGACCTTTGTCCCGGTCTTACCGTTTCCCGGGAAATCTGAGGTTTCCCGATTCTTTCCCCGCCGCTGCCGCTAGAGGTCCGCGGCCGGCACTAGGTAATGCTCTCTCCGTCGCGGCCATTTTACTGAAGTCCAGCTCATGGTGAAGAAACAAGAGGCGGAGCCTGTGTGGCAATGATTGCGGCTGCCAATAGAAATAGAGTTCCATTTCTATTGGCAGCCGCTTTCATTGCCACCCGTGCTCCGCCTCTTGGCTCTTCCCCTTTCGGCATCCACGAGCTGGTCTCCTGTGATGGAGAGCCTTTGTTCCCGGCACCGCACTGAGTGAGACTCTGCTCTGTCTCACACTCACTGCAGCTGCCTCCTGTCACAAGCGTGAGTGACATTCTGAGCAAGCAACTCTCCGGGCGGCTGCACATTGAATCCTCTGCTTGCCGCCCAGTGCATGAAGGGAGGGGGTGGGTTATCCTGGGGGGTCTGTACATATGGGGGTGGTTTGTCCAGGGGGGGTCTGTACATATGGGGGTGGTTTGTCCAGGGGGGTCTGTACATATGGGGGGTGGGTTGTCCAGGGGGGTCTGTACATATGGGTAGTGGTTTGTCCAGGGGGGTCTGTACATACGGGGGGTGGGTTGTCCTGGGGGGGTCTGTACATATGGGGGGTGGGTTTTCCTGGGGAGGGTCTGTACATATGGGGGGTGGTTTGTCCAGGGGGGTATGTACATACATATGGGGGGGTTGTCCTGGGGGTCTGTATATATGGGGGGTGGTTAGTACACTGCACTTAGTGAGGAGGGTCTGTACTGCGGGAGGGGGGTCTGTACTGAGGGAGGACTATAGTGGCTGTGGGGGGTTTTTATGCACCGGGTGACATCAACCCTAGTGACGCCACTGGTAACTGGGGACACCTGGTGTAAGGAGGGACTCTACTAGGGACACCTGGTGTAAGGAAGGACTCTACTGGGGACACCTGGTGTAAAAAGGGACTCTACTGGGGACACCTGGTGTAAGGAGGGACTCTGCTGGGGACACCTGGTATAAGGAGGGACTCTGCTGGGGACACCTTTTATAAGGAGGGACTCTGCTGGGGACACCTGGTGTAAGGAGGGGCTCCGCTGCCAGGGACACAGATCTGTAAGGAGGGCCTCTTCTTCTGGGTGCACCTGATGTAAGGAGAGACTCTTCTGGGGACACCTGGTATAAGGAGGGACTCTGCTGGGGACACCTGGTGTAAGGAGGGACTCTGCTGGGGACACCTGGTGTAAGGACGGACTCTGCTGGGGACACCTAATGTAAGGACAAACTCTGCTGGGGGCACCTGATGGTATCTGGTGGCAGGCGACATGGCAGATGACACGCTCAGGGGTCCCACTGATTCAGGATTATGGTGAGTTGAATGATTTCATTCTATATTACAATGTAATAATAGTAATAATGCGCTTCAATCATCCTGACACCACAACAACCATGGTGCTGGGATGATTGAAGTGCTAACACCAGGTGTTTGGGGTATCTTTATCTGCTGATTTGTTAAACTCTGGAATACACATTTCTAATGTGGTGTAGGATCTGGGCCTGCTGTCCCTCCATCCCTCTTTCCTTCCCTCTTCTTTCTTTCTTTCTCTCTCTCTCCCTCCCTCCCCCTTTCTTTCTCCATCTCTCATTCATCTCAGACTCTAACCACATGCCCATTTGAACCATGCCCACTATTTCACGTAAACCACGACCATTTTTTGGTGTTTTTCTTTTTTACCTATGTCACACCAACAAATGCATGCCCCGCCCCCTTATTATAAGACTCCGCCTACAACCAAAAAAGTGTCCCTAAAAATGTTTTTACAATGTTGGCAACTATGCAATTGCAATCAGCTTATTGCCAGCTTCTGAGCTGAAGTTCTAGAGGCCACTAGGAGCAGTCAGCTCCGAGCGTGTAGCCTTTGATCACTGCAGCCCTGATTGACAAGATTCCAGCCCTGCCTAGGTCCAGTCAGACACCGGTGACATCAATTCCTGTTCTATGGTCCATGCTGGTCTGTGTGGAGCTGCTTGGTTCCTTTGCTCCTGGAGAAACACTGTGATCCATTCCAGCCAGCTTCTCAATCCTTTCCAGCTATCCAGAACAGCAGTGGGACCCACAGAGCCATGTGAAATGCCAGGACTGCACTTTACTTTGACGAGCATGCATCTTCTATCAACTTGTAAGTGTTTTTAATCTTATCCTATTAAAGTCATTATTTTAATACTACACTCAGGTTGGCGCCTCCCCCTACCTGTTTTTTCCTTACATGTCTTGCAGAGTTCTGGACACACTCTGAAGGATGGCTGCCTTCCTTTTTAACCCTTAATACCCCTTTCTATGGATACATCACCACCAAGCTATTACAGCCACAGACTATACCCCTGAGGATTACTCCATCTGAAGCGCCAGATAACCACTGACTATACTGCTATCTGAGCTGAAGCTTGATCTGCTTATATTTTGCCCTCCCTGGTTCCTCTCTCCCTCACCAACATACTAATTACATTTAAATAAAATCATTTCATTTTCAGTACATACCTTATTTTATACCCAGTGATCTTATAACTTCTCTCTACACCACCGCCCCACATAGGAGTACAGAGACAGGGCAGCTCTCCTGCGCTGGATCATGTATCTAGTACGTGATCCAGCACTTCTGGACAGGGGACGCGTGCATGCGGCTGCCAGGGCAGCCGTGCTGTGATTAGTCACAGCTAGGGATGAGCCGAACACCCCCCAGTTCGGTTAGCACCAGAACCTGCGAACGGACCAAAAAATTTGCGTGAACTTTAGAACCCCATTGAAGTCTATGGGACTCGAACGTTTGAAATCAAAAGTGCTAATTTTAAAGGGTAATTTGCATGGTATTGTCCTAAAAAGGGTTTGGGGACCCGGGTCCTGCCCCAGGGGACATGTATCAATGCAAAAAAAACTTTTAAAAACGTCCGTTTTTTCGGGAGCAGTGATTTTAATGATGCTTAAAGTGAAAAAGAAAAGCGAAATATTCCTTTAAATATCGTACCTGGGGGGTGTGTATAGTATGCCTGTAAAGTGGTGCGTGTTTCCCGTGCTTAGAACAGTCCCTGCACAAAATGACATTTTTAAAGAAATAAAAGTCATTTAAATCTGCTTGCGGCTTTAATGTAATGTCGGGTCCCGGCAATATGGATGAAAATCAGTGAGACAAACGGCATGGGTACCCCCCCAGTCCATTACCAGGCCCTTTGGGTCTTGTATGGATATTAAGGGGAACCCTGCACCCAAATGAAAAAAAGGAAAGGCGTGGGGCCCCCAGGGCCTATATACTCTGAACAGCAGTATACAGGCGGTGCAAACAAGACAGGGACTGTAGGTTTGTTGTTAAGTAGAATCTGTAATTTTGAACTGGTACATTTTTAAAGTGTAGCTCCAGCTACACTTTAAAAACATAGGGAAGGGTTATCACCCCTGTGACATTTGTTTTGCTGTCTGTGTACCTCTTCAGAAGATTTCACCTCACTTTCTGTCCCAATTGACAATTTGGGGTTTTTAGTGAAACAAGGATTGTTGATAAAGCATCAGTGGAGAGGAGACACGTTTTTCCCATATTAACTCTTACAGGAGAGAATTTCCCTTCCTAGGGGTAGATTTTATCTCACTTCCTGTTGTCTCCTTCCATTTGCAAGTAGGAGTCGTTTGTAAGTTGGATGTTTGAAAGTAGGGGCCTGCCCTATATACTCTGCAGAAATTTGGGCCTTAGGTGTTGGTGTTGCTACAACACTGTAAGTCCTCACAGTTACTCTTGGTGGGCGCAGAAACGGGCCCTGCTGTGAAATATTAGATCAAGAATTGTAATTACATGCACCTGTTGAACAGGGGCAGAAAAATTGGGCCTTTGGTGGTGGTGGTGGTGGTGGTGGTGCTGGTGCCACAACACTGTAAGTCATCACAGTTACTCTTGGTGGGGCAGAAAAATTGGGCCTTTGGTGGTGGTGGTGGTGTTGCCACAACACTGTAAGTCCTCACAGTTACTCTTGGTGGGTGCTGGAATGGGCCCTGCTGTGAAATAAATTGGGCCTTAGACACTGGTGCCACAACACTGCAATCCCTCACAGATACTCTAGTTGGAGCGCAGGAATGAGCCCTGCTGCAAAGTATCGCATCAAAAATTCTAATTACATGCCCCTACTAAACAAGGGCTGAAAAATTGGGCCTTAGGCACTGGTGCTGGTGCCACAACACTGCAACCCCTCACAGATACTCTAGTTGGAGCGCAGGAACGAGCCCTGCTGCAAAGTATTGCATCAAAAATTGTAATTACAGGCCCCTGTTAAACAGGGGCTAAAAAATTGGGCCTTAGGCACTGGTGCTGGTGCCACAACACTGCAAGCCCTCACAAATACTCTAGTTGAGCGCAGCAACGAACCCTCCTTGTAAAATATTGCATAAAAAATTGTAATTACACGCCCCTGTTAAACAGGGGCTGAAAAATTGGGCCTTAGCCACTGGTGGCGGCGCCCAGAACCAAAAATATTCTTACAAGCTATCAGCATGATCATTGAGGAGGAAGAGGATAGTCACTCAGCATAACAGGATAGTCACTCAGCATTAGCATAGGCAGTCTTCAAGGGATCTGAAAAAAATTATTTTGTTACATCAGCATCAGGTGCTTGGTAGCTGGTGGCGATCCATGACTGATTCATTTTTATGAAGGTCAGTCGATCGACCGAGTCAGTGGACAGGCACACCCTGTGATCAGTTACAAAGCCTCCAGCAGCACTGAATGTGCGTTCTCAAAGAACGCTGGATGCAGGACAGGCCAGTAGCTCAAATGCATACTGTGCAAGCTCTGGCCAATGATCCATCCTCAAGACCCAGTAACCCAGAGGATTTTCGGTGGGAAAGGTGTCCAAGTCAGATCTTGCCCCTAGGTATTCCTGCACCATGTAAAACAGACGCTGGCGATGTTTGCTGGAACCGATCATACCTTGGGGATGCGGACTAAAAAATTGTCTGAAGGCATCGGTCAGACGGCCACCTTCTCCACCGCTCCTTCTTTGACTGACCGAAGCCTCAGCAACATGTTGTCCAGGAACAGGAGTTTGTAACGATCCCTCTCCTTGATACCACGAATACGAGGATCCTTCCGCAGGCTTTGCAGGATCAGGGAGGCCATGCAGCGTAGGTTTGCTGAGACATTCAGTCCAGAGTGCTCTGGGTCACTAAGGATGACATGATCCGCAGCCACATCCTCCCAGCCACGTACAAGTCTATGGGTTTCTTGGGACTGTAAATGATCCCTTGAAGACTGCTGCTGATGCTGAGTGCCAGGCTCCACCTCCAGGCTGACACAATCCTCCTCCTCTTCCTGTGTGATTGGCGGGCACGCAGGAACACTGTCTGGATAAAGGGGGCCTTGACAGGTAAGGAATTCCTCCTCTTCCTGCATCTGTTCTGCCTCAAGTTCCCTGTTCATTATTCCACGCAGCGTGTGCTCCAACAGGTGGACAAGGGGGACAGTGTCACTGATGCATGCACTGTCACTGCTCACCATCCTCGTGGCCTCCTCAAATGGTGACAGGACAGTGCATGCATCCCTGATCATGGCCCACTGGCATGGGGAAAAAAACAAGCTCCCCTGACCCTGTCCTGGTGCTATAGTCACACGGGTACTCATTGATCGCCCTCTGCTGCATGTGCAGCCGCTGCAGCATGGCCAATGTTGAGTTCCACCTGGTGGGCATGTCACAGATTAGGCGGTTCTTGGGCAGGTTAAATTCGTTTTGGAGGTCAGCCAGCCGAGCACTGGCATTATATGAGCGGCGGAAGTGCACACAGACTTTCCTGGCCTGCCTCAGGACATCCTGTAAGCCCGGGTACCTGCCCAAGAACCGCTGCACCACCAAGTTAAGGACGTGAGCCAAACAGGGCACATGGGTCAGTTGTCCCTGTCGGAGGGTGGAGAGGAGGTTGGTGCCATTGTCGCAAACCACCATTCCTGGCTGAATCTGGCGTGGCATCAACCACCACTGAGCCTGCCCCTGCAGAGCTGACAGAATCTCTGCCCCAGTGTGGCTCCTGTCCCCCAAGCACACCAGCTCAAGCCCCGAATGGCATCTTTTGCCCTGCGTACTTGCATAGCGCCTTGAACGCCTACGGTGCACCACTGGTTCCGAGGACAAAGCACAGGAAGAGGCCATGGAGGAATAAAAAGAGGAGGGGGTGGAGGAGAGAGGTGTGTCAGAATCACCAGTAGTAGTATTTTGGAGGTGTGGTGGCGGAACAACCTCCAACACTACTGCACCTTGTCCTGCATCCTTCCCAGCTGCCAGAAGAGTCACCCAATGCGCCATGAAAGATAGGTAACGTCCCTGTCCATGCCTGCTGGACCATGAGTCAGCGGTATTATGCACCTTACCGCTGACCGCCCTGTCCAGCGAGGCCAAGACATTGCCTTCCACATGCCAGTAGAGAGCCGGAATTGCCTTCCATGAGAAAAAGTGGCGTTTGGGAACCTGCCACTGAGGAACCGCACATTCCACAAACTCACGTAAGGGGGCAGAGTCTACCAACTGAAAAGGCAGCAGTTGAAGTGCTAGCAATTTAACCAAGCTAGCATTCAACCGCTGGGCATGTGGATGGCTGGGAGCGAACTTCTTTCGGCGGTGCAGCAGCTGGAGCAGGGAAATTTGCCTGGTACAATCTGACGTCGGTGTACTGATAGCAGATTGCCCGCAAGTACTTGGCTGTGACACACCTAATTCTACACCTTCATTCCTCTCAGTGCAGGTTTCAGAGAGGACTGAAGGTATAGTGGGGTTGGAGATCTCAGCTGATGAGGAGCAAGGAGAGGTCCTCTTTGTTCTTTGGTGTGGGTCTTTTAGGTATGCTTGCCAATGAACTGCATGGCAGGTCAACATATGTCTGGTCAAGCATGTGGTGCCCAAGCGGGTGATGTTTTGGCCACGCGAGATACTCTTGAGACATATGTTGCAAGTAGCAGCGGTGGGATCTGATGCACTCGTCTAATAAAAGGCCCACACCAAAGAACTTTTGGAATAACACGCAGAGACAGCAGCACCCTGCACATGTGGAGCTCTGCAGTGTGATGCAGTCGGTGTGCTGCCCTTAAGCTGGCCCCTGGAGGACATCCTGCCTCATTGGTGATGTGCCTCCTCCTCTCTCCTATCAGGCACCGACGTGGAGTCAGTGACCTCATCATCCCCTCCCTCCTCATCACTGGAGCAAAGCTGGCAGTATGCTGCAGCTGGGGGAACATGACTGCCAGATTGCTGTCCTTCTTGGGCACCCCCTCTGTCTGGGCTCACGTTACTGCCTCCCTCTAGCTGAGTACCATTATCGGAGCCTTCAAAACGCTGGGCATCCTCCTGGAGCATGTACCCAACACTGTGGTCAAACAGTTCGGGGGACTCCTCAGGTAACATGGTGGGGCTAGGGAAGGAGTGACTGATGCCATTGAGCCGAGGGAAGAGGCCACGTTGGCAGCTGCTTTGCCAGACAATGTAGCCTGGGTGAGAGATGATGAGGAGGATGAGGACAGCTTGGTCATCCACTCTACCAAGTCTTCCGCATGTTGCGGCACAACACGGCCAGCTGCCGAAAAAAGGACAAGCATGTCCCACGGCCACGTGCTGATGAGGATGCACCGTGTCCACGACCAGCACTGTTGCCTCTAGACACACCTGCTTGCCCTCTTTTATTGGCTTGTGACTGTCTGCCTCTCCTTGTTGGCCTTCCAGACATACTAATGCCCTGTACTGCAGTGAGATGTAGCTGCACAAAACTGGGATGTGTATATATACTGATTATACAGCAGCTAGCAGAATGCCTGCCTGTGGTATTAATAGGATCAGAAGAAGCACACCAGCACTTGTCTTCAGGTAGCTATAGGTGCAACTGTGCAGGGTACACAGTACATTAACTGTAAATACTTCAAGAGCCTGCCTGTGCTATTAATAGGATCAGAAGAACACAAGCACTTGTCTTCAGGTAGCTATACTGTAGGTACAACTGTGCAGGGTACACAGTACACGAACTGTAAATACTGTAAAAACACCTGCCTGCCTGTCAGTATATTAGGAAGAGAATAACAGGAACGGATCTAGCTAAACTGAATACAGTGTATATATATATATATATATATATATATATATACATACACACACACACAACACCTGGGATTCATATATATACACAATACACTGTAAGTGCAGCTAACTGACTCGACCTGCCTACTCTATCTAGCTTAAATCAAATGACACTGTCTCTCTGTCTATCTATCTCTCTCCACCGTCGCAACACACTACACAAGGCCGCCACGCAGGCGGCCTTATATAGTATGGGGCGTGTACTAAACCCCCTGAGCCATAATTGGACAAAGCCACCCTGGCTTTGGCCAATTACGGCTCTCTGTACACACAGCACTCTGATTGGCCAAGCATGCGGGTCATAATTATGGACCATGAATTTGCCACTCGAATTTGGCGCTAACGGCCCATATCATTCACAATTCGATGAACGGTCGAACAGGCGATGTTCGAGTCGAACATGGGTTCGACTCGAAGCTCATCCCTAGTCACAGCACAAGCCGATCATCGGGTGCCAGCCAATGACTGACTGCCAACACCCACTGATCAGTGAACAAGATGACAGGACAGAGCTCTGTGAATGTAAACAATACATAGTTCTGTCCTTTCAGCTGGGATGTGCCGGTTTTTGTTTCCCTGCAAAGCAGGGAATAAAAATCAGCACATCCCTAAGTAAAAGCACCAAACAGTGAATGCACCAAGCACTGTTAGGAACACATTTAACACCTTGATAGCCTAGATGTTAACCCCTTCCCAGCCAGTTTCTTTGGTATAGTGACAGAGTATATTTTTAGCACTAATCACTGTATTAGTGTCACTAGTAACCCACAAAGTGTCAAAAGTGTCAGTTAGTGTCAGATTTCCTGCCATACTATCACAGTCCCACACTATAAGTCGCTGATCACCGCCATTAATAGTATACAGTGTATACCATACATTGTAGACCCTATATCTTTCACGCAAAGCAAACAATATAAGCTTATAAGTCAATTTTTTTTTGGATGTTTTATAGCAGAAAGTAAAATATATTGTTTTTTTTGTTTTGTTTCTAAATTTTCAATCTTTTTTCCTGTAAAATAAAAAAAAATCCAGTGGCGATTAAATACCACCAAAAAAAAAAGCTTGATTTGTGTGAAAAGAATTATATAAATTTCATTTGGGTACAGTGTTGCATGACCACGCGATTGTGAGTTAAAGTAACGCAGTGCCAAAAATAAAAAAATTACCTGGTCATGAAGGGGGGTAATTCTTCAGGATGGCAATTGGTAAAATACCTGCAGTTCATGGCAGGTTGTATTATTTGATATACTATTTATTGCCTCTAATGTGCCACTGTTTATTGGGCACCAGATAATAGGGGGATTCAATAAAGCTGCTGCGCCACTTTTCTGGCAGCAACTGCTCTTGTTAAAAAACATCTGTGACCGTTTTGATTCTGACAGCAGACTCGTGTGCCAAATTCAGGTAGTTCTAATTTGCTCCACTTGTACATAACTTCTACATTGTGGCTCCAAATTCGAAATAAAATTCTGACAGTTCATAACACACTGAGCCAGTCTTTATTAATTCCAGAGAATGTGCCCATGAATAGAAATAATCTATATAACCCTAACTGGCGTGTTTGTTAAAATGGTTCTATAGTAAGAAGGTTTTTTTATCTTAATGCATTCTATGCATTAAGATAAAAAATCTTCTGTGTGCAGCACCCCTCCTCAGCCCCACTAATACCTGAGCCCCATCTCGAATCAGCGATGTTGCATGAGAGACTCGGCTGCCCGGGACTCTTCTGCCTCATTGGCTGAGGCAGCCATGGGGGCGCCATTGGCTCCCGCTGCTGTCAATCAAAGTCAGTGAGCCAATGAGGAGAGAGAAGGTTCAGGGCCAAACCTCGGCTCCTTGCCTAAATGGACACACGGAGCACCGGCTTGGCTCGGGTGCCACCATAGCAAGCTGCTTGCTGTTGAGGCACTCAAAAGAAGGGAGGGGCCAGGAGCGCCGAAGAGAAGAGGAGGATCCGGGCTGCTCTGTTCAAAACCACTGCAACAGAGCAGGTAAGTATAACATGTTTGGGTTTTTTAAATTTAAAAAAATGAGACTTTAGTATCACTTCATAGTCTGATAGCTGATTTTGACTTTTAAAGACTCACTCCTCCTTTAGATGTCCCTATATCTACGTTTCCACTGTATGTTTCTGCCACGTTTTTTCCCTGCTTCTGTTTTTACAGTTAGTGTTAAATTTCCTTTGACGTTTCACTATTAATATTTCCAATGTCTGACATATTACGTGTTTTCATGAGTTTCTATCTTTTTATTGTTATTCCAATATAGATGTCTATATATGCACTTGCCTGCCAAATTCTAGATTTTGAATTCTACATTCTGTATTCCCAGCCAAAAAATGTGAGGACACATGTGCACGCTGATATTTATTACAACATTCTTAGCATGCTAGAGATTTCCAACTAATGTTTTTACATTTATTTGGAACTATTAAATCCTTGCAAGTGCAAGTAAATACCATCTTAGAGATCTAAATCGTGGGTGCTGGAATTATTAAAACGAGGTTGTCCCATCACTTTACAAGGAAGATTACTTACTGACTACCAGCTGAATCACACAGGGCCATAGTCTGCCCATGACAGGATGAGGTCCATTTGCATCAAAGGCAAAAAAGACCAAAGTGTGCCTCCTGAGGAGCTGTGAGCTACTTCAGCAGCTTAGCTTTTGGGGTCTGCCCTTTTTGCATCCCCTTCTACCTACTTCTGCCTCTTTTGCTAATTCTTTAGGCCAGCCTAGCTATTTGCCCAGTGACCGGGTTGTGGTACTCGTGATGATGGGAGACATGTGTTACCCTCCAAACAGACAGGGTTAATTTGGGATGTCAGATTTCCTATATTAGAAAGTAAAACTTACAATGGTTGTACTGTCAACATGTTTTATTTCTAATCTATACTAACATTACATTTCTTTACAGAGGAGTTTTTTTAAAGAATAATTATTTTCAGTTGCAATGACCTCTATTGTTATTAATGCTACTTTCCATTAAATTAGAATATGCACACCCTGCAAGATATTTTCCTATGGACCACATGTTCATGTGAATCCTGAAAATAACAGTTGTTAATCATTTTATATTACTTTAGCTACTTTGCAAAACATCCAGATTTTATTAGATCATGAATGCTTAACTGGAAACAAACACTCCCTCTTCGATCTGTATGTAATTCAAATATTTGTCTTCCCCTGCTTCTCTTTTGTGGGCTTGAATGTTGAAAATACCAGTATGTAGTATAAAACAAATACATAAACTCATTTATTTCACTGCTGTATGTATTTAGGCAACAAATAACATGAAGATGTAGTATTCCTGATAAAAGTAATGAGCCATGAACTCTATTGTTCTTTTTACTTGACAAAAATAAAACTGCTGTTTTTTTACCATACATCACTGCTAGGTAAATATGTTTAAATAACATTTCCCATTGTTGTGTGGCATTGCTTTGTGTATAAACAAAGTCATGTTACCCTCTGTCACTGTGTGGCATGGCTTTGCTTAAAAAAAAAGCGATGTCACACAAAGCCGCATGGTGTCCATATCAACGTTGGCATGTTGACAACATGGCTTTGATGATCAACAAAGCTATGTGGTCACAGATGTGACAGTTGCTAGTAAATTCCCTTCATTCAGGGTAAATTTATTATTGAAGCAGGTCCATGAAAGTTTAAAGGAACTTTGTTGACAATAAGAGGCCATTGAACCCTTAAAAACCACCAAAAGCCTCCTTATTTCCTATTCCCCTATTGACACAAATTCAGTTTGCTAACTGAGAAAAAACTCAAGTTTTCAACAAAGCAAAATCTGCCAATTTTCATTGTCCACACTGAGCATTTTCATCATTAATTTAATGCAAATTCTATTTTTTTTTTTTGCTTTTAAATCCTTTTTATTGAGAAAAGTTACATTAAAAAACACACACACAAACTGGACTGACAAACAAAGGACTGACATAACCAACAACTATGCAGTCCTTGCATTTACCTCATTATTACAATAATCCACAGCATGGTAAAGAAAAATAAAACAAATAGTCCACACTCCTTCAACAGAGGGATGTTTCTAAGTTTTCTTGTTTTTCCCTTTTTTCCCTTTCCCCTACCATTGAACCCCCCCCCAGCCCTTCCATACCATATTCACCCCACACACCCACTCATACTATGCTCCTCCCACATCATCCATAACTTCCATATTTTTTCAAATTTTTTATAATTACTCCTTTTCTTATATATATATATATATATATATATATATATATATATATATATATATATATATATATATATATATATATATACTTCTCTCTACTGATTTCCTCCTTTACTTCTTTCACCCATTCTTCGATCGTCGGGGGTTCTTTTCTTTGCCAGTTCTTAGCTATAATCTTTTTCCCTTGAAACAGGCACCTAACTATTGCGGTCTGTGTGTTCCTTGCGATCTGTTGTTCCTCCATCAAGCCCAATAGACAGGTCTTCACACCCATGCCCAGCGATGTCTTGAATATGGTGTTTATTTTATCCACTATGTTTTCCCAATATCTATACAACTTGGGACATCGCCAGAACATATGCAGCAGATCTCCTCTCTCTCCTCCACACCTTTGGCACCCCGCATCTAACCTTTTACCGATCCTGAACAGTTTTAGTGGTGTTAAATACACCCTATATATCAAATATAGATGAGAGACTGCCTGTGATGGAGAAAGGGAGACCCTGGGTCCAGAAGACAAAACACACTCCCATTGACTATCTGACAATGGCCCAACCTCCTCCTCCCATTTTATCCTATTTTTGTCTTCCCCCCTGTCACCCTGGACTAGTACTCTCAACTTACTATATATATCAGAAATTAAACCTTTCGCAGATTCTGCGTCAACCAGTTTTCTCAAAGAGGCCATAGCACTCCATATTGGCTCCTTTCCATTAAATTGTGCATCTAGGGCATGCCTTATTTGCTAGGCATGTGCAATTTGTTTTGTTCCGAATTCGTTTTTTAACAAATTTCGACAAATTCGTTAATTCGGGAATATCCGAATTAACGAAAACCCGTTTAACAAATTTTTTCTGAATATTTGTAAATTCGATAAAATTGGACATTCGTAAATTCAGGCATTCGTACATTCGTACATTCGCAATTTACGAATGTACATTCGTACATTCGTACATTAGTAAATTAGTGAATTCGTAAATTCGAAAATTCGGCAATCTGAAATAATAGTTAACTAATAATAACTTAACTATTAGTAATTACAATACCTATAATTTAAAAGTTACTAGTAATTTCCTTTCAAATTTGGCTGTTAGTGAACGTAACACATACAAATTTATCCAAAGTTATGAATGATCCGAAAAAACAGAATGGAACGTAATGAATTAATAATAATAAATAACAATAATAATAAGAACAACGTTTTATTATTATTATTTATTATTAATTTGTTCCGTTCCATTTGTTTAGATGCAGCATTCGTTTTGGATAATTCGTAACTTCGGATAAATTCGTATTTGTTACATTCACTGACAGTCAAATTTGAAAGGAAATTACAATACCTTTAATTTAATAGTTAGTTACTATTTCAGATTTTTGAATTTTCAGGTTTTTGGATTTTCAAACTTCGAATTTACAAATTTCCGAATTTTCTAATTTACAAATGTACGATCTTACGAATTTACGAATGTACAAATTTACAAATGTAAAAATGTACGAATGAACGAATGTACGAATGAACGAATGTTCGAATTTACGAATGTACGAATTTACGAATGTACGCATTTACGAATTTACGAATCGCGATCATAACGAATGACCCGAAAAACAAAAAAAATAATAAACTAATGAAACGAAAACGAAAATGAACAAATTTTTTGGCTGTGTCTATTATTTGCAGATACCTATAGAATGATCGGTTGGGGATCGCATATTCATTCACTAGCTCCTGGAATGTTTTCAGTCTCCCTGCCTTATACAGCTGCGGCAAACAATGGATGCATTGGCGGTCCCACTCCTCGATTTTCCCTATTGTTTTACATTCATTGTGCTTATTATTTTCCCATATTGGGGAGAACTCCGAAAAGTCCACATACCCCATTATTTTTTTAACCTTAACCCAGCTCCTAACCATCATCCGAGTAGTGGGACATCTAGTGACAAAGGAGTCCGCCTCCAGACCTTCTACTATGGTATCATGATTGGTGTCATTTAGTAATACATTATTCCCTGCTACCCAATTCCCGGGCCTATTACTCCCTCCTACATGCTGGATTTGAGATGCCAGGAAGTAGCACCCCGGATCCGGCACTCCCAACCCACCCTTCTCACCCGGTCGCCGAAGCACCTGCAGGCCAATCCTTGCTACCCCACCCTTCCAAATTAACTCTCTAAAAATGCTATCCATTTTATTAAACCAACGTTTGGGAATCAAAACTGGTGAGTTGTGTAAAATGTATAGGATCTGCGGCATCCAAACCATTTTTATCAGGTTACAGCGCCCTGCGACCGAAAGAGGAAGCCGTCTCCACACCCGACATTTCTGTTTACGTTTTTTCATAAGTGGAACTAGGTTTTCTGTAATATATTGCTCCGGATCCCTTGAAATATTAATCCCCAGATATTTCAACTGACTCACTACTTTCATTTGGGGGATTTGGTGAGGGAGGGGCTCCGTCAGCGGGTCTATTGGCAATAATGCTAACTTTTCCCAATTAATTTTTAACCCAGAAAAGTGTCCAAAATCCTCAATTATCCCCATAGCCATCCTCAATGAGTCTTGTGCATCCTCCAGGAATAACAAAATATCGTCCGCGTACATTGCTATTTTCTCCTCTCCCCTCCTTCTTCTAAACCCCTGTATACCCTGAGATGCCCTTATGGCAGCGGCCAACGGCTCCATTGCTAGGGTAAATAGGAGGGGTGACAAAGGGCACCCCTGCCTAGTGCCCCTACTTAATTGAAACCACTCTGAGCACTCCCCATTGACTCTGATCTTAGCTCTTGGCTTGTCATATAATAAACTCAGCCAATGGTCAAAACCGGGGCCAAATTGGAGTTCTGCAAGTACCTTCCAGATATATTGCCATTCCAGGCAGTCAAATGCCTTGGTTGAGTGAGAGAGTGAGAGAAGAGCTCTCTTACCACTATTTACTATGGGGATCTGCATATTTAAATAAACTCGTCTTTGTTCGTACTTGTAGATCTGTCCGGGATAAACCCGGTTTGATCTATATGGATTAACTTTGGAATTATTTTCTTTAGCCTTGTTGCCAGGGCTTTTGCCAGAATCTTCACGTCCGAACATAATAACGATATCGGCCTATATGACATCACATCTAACGGATTTTTCCCCTCCTTCAACAACATTATTATAATGGCTTCTGTCATAGACGCCGGTAGACTGCTGTCCTTCATAGTCCCATTAAACACCCCCAAGAGCATGGGAAGTAAGATCTCCCCATATTTTTTAAATATTTCTATGGGTAAGCCCTGGGGCTTTCTGATTTGCCATATCTGCCACAACTCTTTGTAACTCTTCAAGTGTTAATGGGGCCTCTAGCATTTCCCGATCTTCTTTTGCAAGAGGGGTTAACCTTAGCTGCCCAAAGAAATCCCCCATTGCCCAATCCACATCCCTCTGCGCCGAGCTATATAGGTTTTTGAAGTATTCCCTAAATTCTACTAAAATTTCCGGGTTAGTTTTTTTTAATTATTCCCCCTTTCCCTTCTATCGCTGGAATGGTGTTTGGGAGGCCGTTAGCCCTAATAATCAGGGCCAAAGTCCTCCCAACACACTCCCCCTCACAGTCAAACCTCTGTTTTTGAAATGATTTTTTTCTCTCCATCTTTTCCAAAACCAATCTACCATACTCATTTTGACTCTCCACCCACGCCTCGTATTTAGGTGAGGTTGGTGACTCAACGTACTGTTCTTCCGCTCTTCTAACCCTCTCCTTTACTTTTAGTTCTTTTGTTTGTGATTGTTTCTTTATATGGGAAATTTTTTGGATTAGAACACCCCGAAGGAAGGCCTTCAGGGAATCCCAAACTATCCCTAATGGAGCAGTGCCTAAATTTAAGTTTACGAATTCCGCCAACCTTTCCTTAATGGTACTCGTATCCTCAATAATCTCGAGCCAAAAGGGATTAACTTTCCAGTCACCACTATTGAAACATCTCTCTCCCTTTAATTCGATTGTCACTGATGAGTGGTCCGAAATCCCCCTCGGCTCGTAGACTATATCCTCCACTACATTCAAAGCTTCCTCATTGCCCAACACTAGGTCTATTCTGGACAGAGTGGCATGTGTCCTGGAGTGACAAGAATATTGTCTCACCTCAGGGTGCCTGCTTCTCCAGATGTCCACCAAACCCACCTCAGTGCAATATTGTGAAAGAGGACTCTTGGGTGTTCCTCTACCGATGTTTTTTGAAGGAAACCTATCTATTCCATTATCCATAGCCATATTGAAGTCTCCGACCGCTATAACCGGGACCCCTGAAAAACCCGCCATAAATCCAGTCAAATCATCCAAAACCTCCCTCCCAAATGGGGGAGGAATATAGATGTTAGCTAATACACATTTCCTGTTCTCAATTAAGCAATAAAGAAAAATGTACCGTCCAAATACATCCACCTTACTCTGGCTGCAGGAGAAAGCCAGCCCTGACTTTATCAAAATATTCACCCCCCTTGAAAAGGAGGAGTGAGTAGAATGATACTGTATCTGAAATTTCTTGTGGTCCATTATCTTGATTTAATCCTTATCTAAGTGTGTCTCCTGCAGGCAGAGGATTTTGACTCTCCCCTTATCTGCCATAGAGAGAATCGCCTGCCTTTTAAAGTTATCTTTTACTCCCCGAACGTTCCAAGAGCATATAGTGATCTGTTTTTTTAAATTTCGGGGTCTGTTACAGCCACCTCCATCGTGCGTCATATAGTAAAACCTATATCCTTATATCCCTTAGCAAAATTAAACCACCTCTTATTGTGACCCTTGTGATTCTTATGGGTTAAACTTCTACCTACCACTCTCACCCTTACCTCAAAACTTACATTCCACCCCTCCCACCAACCACCCACCCCTACCCCACATTTATTTTTTACCCCATTGCCCAATTTTGGGCCTACCCCTATGGCTTCTATTGTGACCAGCCACATTACTTAAGGTAAAAAAGAGGGGAGTTATCCCCATTATTACCTTTGTGCATATAAACAGTTAAAATTACATACTCCCCCCCATCCCCACTCCCCCTTTCATTTATATATATGTGCATATTACAGAAAAAAAAAAAAAGGAAAAAGGAAAAAGGGAGACAGAGTCCTCTGTTGACTACTAAACTCCTTGCTTTTCTATGTTTCTTCTTCTCGCTGTACTCTTCCTTCATTTTTTTCTAACCAAGTTACAACTTCGGTGGGAGTATCAAAATATTGCGTTTCCCCCAGAGCCACTATGCACAAGCGTGCTGGATACAATAATGCATAGTTAATTTTTAGCTGTTGAAGCTTGCGCTTGCATTCCAAAAATTTTGCTCTCTGTCTCTGAAGTTCAGGGGAAAAGTCATGATATATTGAAATCCTTGCGCCCCTATATTGTATGTTCTTCATCTCTCTTGCCTTCCGAAGAATAGTAGTTTTATCCTTAAAGCATAGCAGCTAAAGAATCAGGGGTCTTGGATAGCCCCCCGGGGACCGAGTTCTAGTGGGCACCCTATGCGTGCGCTCGATGGAAAAAAATTCTGAGAGTGATTCCTTCCCAAATCTCTCCTTTAACCAATCTTCCATAAATTTTACAGGGTTATTGCCTTCACAACCCTCAGGTAGCCCCAACACCCTTAAATTCTCTCTACGCAGTCTGTTTTCCATACTATCTATTTTTTGCATGCATTCATTAAGTTGCTTTTTCATAACTGAGACTTCCTGTTTCAAAGGAAAAACATCATCCTCCATCTGGCTAATCCTGTCTTCCAGGGCTGCTGTCCGGGTACAAACCACTTGCATTTCATTTTTTACCGCCAACAATTCAACTTTAATACTTTTCAATTGTACGGATAAATCGGTGATAGATAATTTGCAGCTATTGACTGCTAAGAAAATGTCTTTCAATGATGGCTCCTTCTCGACTGCTGGCACTACTGCACCATCACCCAGCTCCATACTCGGGCCAGAATCCCCCTCCAACATTCCACTCGCCCCTGGGTCCAATGGTAAATTCACATCTGCTCCCCCAATGGGGGCTAGACTTCTCCTCCCAGGCTGGCTAGGTTGATGCTGCGACCCCCCTGCATGGCTGCTCTTTTTTGGTGTCAGGCTTGCAGACTGGTTTGGTGTATGGGCGAACCGTTCTAATTTGGCAGCAGCCTGGCTTCCTTTTTCTTTGGGGTTTAGCTGTGCTAGGGCCCCTGTGCCTTCCTGTGCTGATGCCTCCTCCTGCCCCTTCTTTCTAGTCATGATGACCCAGCTGCTTCAGCGTGCGTCACCCGGCAGAGTTACCACAGCCTCCCACCCACTGAAAAACTTTGCTTTTTCCTCACTGGCTGGGCGGTTAATACTGTCCTGTCCGTGAGGGGGGGTTCACAATACTATATGGGATAACACCAGCACTCCCTGTGTGTCCCCCAGATCTCTCCGATGTGGGTCACTCACCCCTCCAGTCCAGGGCTGAAGGAACGCCACTCTGCATGGTTCACACAGCTGCCGCCATCGCTCGCTCTTGGTCCCGGGCAGGCGCGCTCCCCTGTCTCACACACAGGCTGCACGCAGCTGACAGTCCTCCCGGGAGATGGATTCTTCCGACGCTGAGACCGTCTCTCCTCCCCTCCTTCCACCGCGTCTGTTACATTGGAAGCAGCAAGGTCTGGGAGATCCAAACATACGGCATCTCCCTCTCCGCTCTACCCCGTAGTGTCCAGCATGGGAGCGGGGATTTAGCAGGGACTGGGTCCGGTTGCACCGCTCTCCATCACCTCAGCATCCGGTCTACTTTAATCAAAAGCTTTCAAGAAATGTTAGATAACGAATAGTGTGTGTTCCCCTTTTTTTTCTTGGACCCACTAAAAAGTGACAAAATGCAGCAATATACTGTAGATGCAGCTGTATGAAAAAATGTGGAAAATAAGTGTAATTGGTCACCAAAAACATTTTCTTGTACTTTGATCATAAGCCTATATAAGTTCCATGCTATGGTTTCACATTGTTCCTTTCTTTACTCAGTGCGACTCTGCCCAAATGCAGAAAGGCAGTTTGTGGATAATATCACAGTGTAGCAGATATGGCAGCCTGGACCCCATCCAGCTTCAAATACATTAAAGTGTCTACTAGGAGTGAGCCAAACACTCCCCGGTTCGGTTTGTGCGAACACACAAACACCGTTAAAGTCTATGGGACGCGAACGTGAAAAATCAAAAGTGCTCATTTTAAAGGCTTATATGCAAGTTATTGCCATAAAAAGTGTTTGGGGACCCGGGTCCTGCCCCAGGGGACATGTATCAATGCAAAAAAAGTTTTAAAAACTGAAGTTTTCTTTCGGGAGCAGTGACTTTAATAATCCTTAAAGTGAAACAATAAAAATGAAATATTCCTTTATATATCGTGCCTGGAGGGTGTCCTTAGTAAGCCTGTAAAGTAGAGCATCTTTCCCGTGTTTATAACAGTGCCACAGCAAAATTACATTTCTAAAGGAAAAAAATGTCATTTAAAACTACTTGCGGCTGTAATGTATTGTCGGATCCCGGCAATATTGATAAAAATACCACAAAAAAAAAAAAAAATGGCGTGCATGCCCCCCCCAAAAAAAATCCATACCAGGCCCTGGATATTAAGGGAAACCCCGCACCAAAATAAAAAAAAAAAAATTACCCCCAGGCACTATATACTCTGAACAGCAGTATATATACTATACAGCCTGCCCTATATACTCTGCAGAAAAACTAGGCCTTAGGTGTTGGTGGTACCAGAACACTGCAACCCCTCACAGTTACTCTTGTTGGGGGCAGGAACGGGCCCTGCTGTGAAATATTATACAAAAAAATCAAAATTACATGGCCTTGTTAAAGAGGGGCAGAAAAATTGGGCCTTTGGTTTTGATGGCGCCAGAGCACTGTAAGCCCTCACAGATACTCTTGTAGGGCGCAGGAATGGGCCCTGCTGTGAAATATTACATCAAAAATTGTAATTACATGCCCCTGTTAAACAGGGGGGCAGGAACCGCCTTGGGTGGTGGTGGTGCCCTAAAACCAAAGATAAACCAAAAATAAATCAAAAATATTGTTGTAAGCTAACATCATCAAGATTGAGGAGAAATAGGATAGTCAGCATAGGCAGTCTCCAAGGGATCATAGATCCATAGCAAATTCAAACAGTTACATTAGCATCAGGTGCTTGATAGCTGCTGATCCAAGACTGATTCATTTTATGACTGTGAGCCTATCAACGGAGTCTGTGGACAGGCGCACTCTTTGATCCATTACAAAACCCTCCAGCAGCACTGAATGTGCATTCAGAAAGCACGTTGGATTCAGGACAGGCCAGTAGCTCAATTGCATATTGAGCAAGTTCTGGCCAGTGGTCCATCCTCAAGACCCAGTAACCCAGTGGATTCTCTGTTGAAAAGGTCTCCAAGTCTACTCTTGCCCCTAGATATTCCTGCACCATATAATGCAGACGCTGGCGATGGTTGCTTGAACCTATCAGACCTTGGCGCTGAGGACTGAAAATTCGTTTTAAGGCATCGGTCAGCCGGCCACCTTCTCCACCGTGCTTCCTTTGACTGAACGAAGCCTCAGCAACACTTTGTTTAGCACCAGGAAACGGAAACCTCCCAGGGTCTGGAAATGCATTACACATATGTTTCTTCAAGGCCTCCTGAAGATGTTTCATCCTCTGCTCCCTCTGCGAAGGCAGGATGAGTTCTGCAACTTTACCCTTGTGACGTGGATCAAGAAGGGTTGCCAGCCAGTAATGATCCCTCTCCTTGATACCATGAATCCTAGGGTCCTTTTGCAGGCTTTGCAGAATCAGGGAGGCCATGCAGCGTAAGTTTGCAGAGGCATTAGATTCTGAGTCCTCTGGGTCACTAAGGATCACATTATCCGTAACTACCTCCTCCTAGCTACGTACAACTCCTTGGTATTCTGGGGATTGAAAACCATCCCTTGAAGACTGCTGCTGAGTGTTATCCTCTACATCCATGCTGACACAATCCTCCTCCTCTTCCTCCTCCTTCTCTTCCTCCTCCTCCTCTTCTTCCTGTGTGTTTGGTGGGCCCACACATATGCTATCTGGATAAAGGGGGCCTTGAAAGGAAATGAAGTCCTCCTCTTCCTCCTGCTGTGCTGCCTCAAGTGCACTGTCCATGATTCCACAAAGCGTGTGCTCCAGCAGGAAGACTAGCGGGACAGTGTCACTGATGCATGCATTATCGCTGCTCACCATCCTTGTGGCCTCCTCAAGTGGTGACTGAACAGTGCAAGCATCCTTGATCAGTAGCCACTGGCATGGCGAAAAGAAGCCAAGCTCCCCTGACCCTGTCCTGGTGCCATACTCGCAGTTACTCATTGATGGCCCTCTGCTGTGTGTGCAGCCGCTGCAGCATTGCCAATGTTTAGTTCCACCTGGTGGGCATGTCACAAATGAGGCGGTTGGTGGGCAGGTTGCATTCCCTTTGAATGTTAGCCAGCCGAGCACTGGCGGAAATGACCACAGACTTTTCTGGCCTGCCTCAGGAGATCTTGTTAGCCTGGGTACCTGCTCAAGAACCTCTGTACCACCAAATTCAGGACGTGCGCCAAACATGGAACATGGGTCAAGTGTCCCTGTCAGAGAGCGGAGAGGAGGTTGGTGCCATTGTCGCATACAACCATTCCTGGCTGAAGCTGGCGTGACGTCAACCACCTCTGAGCCTACCCCTAAAGAGCTGACATAATCTCTGCCCCAGTGTGGCTCCTGTCCCCTAGGCAGACCAACTCAAGCATCACATGGCATCTTTTAGCCTGACTGCTTGCGTAGCCCCTTGCACGCTTATGGAGCACTGCTGGTTCAGAGGACAAATCTGCAGACGAGGTCATAGAGGAAGAAGAAGAGGAGAGGGTGGAGGAGAGAGCTGTGGCAGAATCACCACTAACATTTTGGAGGCGTGGTGGTGGAACAATCTCGAACAACACTTAACCCTGTCCTGCATCCTTCACAGTTGCCAGCAGAGTTACCCAGTGCGCCGTGAAGGAAAGGTAACGTTCTTGCCCATGCCTGCTGGGACCGAATTTCTTTTTACGGTTCAGCAACTGGGGTAGGTAAATTTGCCTGCTAAAATCAATTGGTGGTGTACTGCTAGCAGATTGGCTGCAAGTACTTGGGACACCTATTGCTATACCTTCATTCCTCTCAGTGCAGGTTTTTGAGAGGACTGGAGGTATAGTAGGGTTGGAGATCCCAGATGAGGAGCCAGGAGAAGTCCGCCTTTTTCTTTTTTTTTTTTCAAGTGATGTTGCCGACGGACTGCATGACAGGTCATCATATGTCTGGTCAAGCATGTGGTGCCCAAGTGGCTGCTCTTCTGGCCACGCTTGATCCGCTTCAGACATAGATTGCACACAACGGTGCGATCTGCTGCACACGTGTCGAAAAAAGCCCACACCAAGGAACTTTTAAAAGTCAGCAGGGAGTCAGCAGCACCCTTCACCTGCGGAGCTCTGCGGTGTGATGCAATAGGGTGGCTGCCATTAAGCTGCCCCCTAGAGGACATCCTGCCTCGTTGGAGTTGTGCCTTCTTCTCCTCCTCACTTTCCTCCTCTCTTCTCTCAGGCACCCAAGTACAGTCAGTGAACTCATCATCCCCTCCCTCCTTGTCACTGGAGCAAACTTGGCAATATGCTGCAGCTGGGGGAAGATGACTGCCAGTCTCTTGTCCTTCTGTGGCACCCCCTCTCTCTAGGCTTGGAGCCTTCAAATGGACACGCACGGCCGGTTGGGCCATCCCCGCAGACAGGTATCTACTGTAGACATTTTTGTACAAACCTTCACCCTCTTGATTTGTTTTTACCCTGCTATCCAGCCTCTATTTCTCTTTATGATTAGCCCCTATTTTTATCTGCTATTTACATAGGCACTTTTCCTGGATTGGAGGACCCAGCCTGGCCCCTTTCTTTTGCATTGCAGTTATTGCCACTACACTCTCTGGGACTACCTCTACGCCCTTCCATCCCCCCTTCTTTTTGGTAGGTGTTTAGATGTGAGGTTTTCTTTCCCAAATTACGCCTGTAGGGGTACGTGGATATGCATATATTTTTATGTGTGTACCTTTTTTAATCATATATTTCTTCTTAATTGAATACACCCAGATTTGAGGTTTTACCTGCCTGTGTGTTTTTTCTGGATCCTCGCTGGTGATACCGGTGAGTGGGGGTTTTGGAGAAATCTTTCTTTCCAGCTGCCAGCTGCTCAGCTACTTTTACTAATGGTCATGTGAGATATCAAGTTGGATTTGCATGATGTAAGATGTCTTGGATGTTTTTTCACTGTTGAGATATATTTCTGTACAATTCAATATGTGTTCATTCATTATAGATTAATACTTGAAATATATGTTTTTCATAGATATATGACTCCGTATGCTTGAATAAAATTCCTGAAGAAGGGCTTTCAGCCAGAGTTGTTCTATGTATATCTACATCCACCAACTATTTATGTATTTATATATTTGACGTGACTTTTTTTACCTTTTCAAATTGTTGTTTGTCTATTTTATCAATAAAGATATTTTTTTTTTATACATACGTGTTTACAGTCACTCCTAAGAGTCCCATTCCTTAGGGGGTTTCTCTTTTTTGCTTATTCATCAGGGATGTGGTGACTGATAAACTTTATTTTTCTGTGGATGTGGGATTTCCTTTCTATCTTTATGTAGAGCAACAATTCTTTTTTTCAGATCCTCAGAGAGTTCTTTGCCATGAGGTGCCATGTTGAACTTCCAGTGACCAGTATGAGAGAGTGAGAGCAATAACACCAAATTTAACACATCTGCTCCTCATTCACACGTGAGACTTTGTAACACTTACGAGTCACATGACACTGGGGAGGGAAAATGGCTAATTGGGCCCAATTTGGACATTTTCACTTAGGGGTGTACTCACTTTTATTGCCAACGTTTTAGACATTAATGGTTGTGTGTTGAGTTATTTTGAGCGGACAGCAAATTTACACTGTTATACAAGCTGTACACCCACTACTTTACATTGTAGCAAAGTGTTATTTCTTCAGTGTTGTCAAATGAAAAGGTGCTTACGGACCATGGTGCCATTTGAGACATACGTACGGTCAGGTGGTAGAACTTCAAGCGTGTCCCCGCTGGCACTGGAACTACAAGTGGGGACACCAGCACCGGAACTTCAATTGGGGACACAGGCAACGGAACTTCAAGCGTGGGCACAGGCATCAGAACTACAATTGGGGACACAGGCACCGGAAATTCAAGTGGGGACACCGGCACCAGAAATTCAAGCGGGGACATAGGCACAGGAACTTCGAGCGGGGACACAGGCATCGGAACTTCAATTGGGGACACAAGCACCGGAACTTCAGTTGGGGACACACAATCTTCAAGCGGGAACACAGGCATTGGAACTTCAATTGGGGACACAGGCACCGGAACTTCAATTGGGGACACCGGCACCGAAACTTTAAGCGGGAACACAGGTACAGGGACGTCAGACTAGGGCACAAGAACTTCAAGCTGGATAGCAGGCAGAGATACAGGGGTAGCAGGATGGATCCTAATAGAACCCACTTGAAAAACCTTTGGCCAAGGTGGGCGAGTTGGGCAGAGGGAGATAAAGTGCCCTCTTACTCCACAATAGAAACAAAGACCATAGTCTCTCCTCCGCTCTCTTTCACTATTAGATAGCTTGGACCGGATGGCCCCAATCTCTATGGGTTCCACATCTTCCAGGGAAGGTGTGGGTGTATCCTCAGGAGCATCTAGGCTTAGTGGGGTTAGAGCTTCATAGCTTGGCACATACTGGGATGGCTTGGAGTCGTATCTGTACAGGGTATTCCTGTCCCTGGGTACCCGTAGACCACGTGAACTAAGATCAGACTTGGGAACACTGGTTTTCTTTAAAACAGGAATGTGAGAGTCCAGAGCAAACATGAATGATTCCCAGCTGTCCAAGACTATACTCCTTTCCAGTAAAAGCTGATGAGCCCAAGTTTTGATTTGCCCAGTGAGCAGGTTGATGGAAGCGCGAACCTTTATATAGTCGGTGGCATAGGTCCTAGGCTTAAAAGCAAACAACAGCTCACAATCCATTTTAAAGCACACAAATGATGCACGGATACCATCAAACCTCTCTGGCATCACCACAATTGGCTCAGGACATGCTGGTTCCAGGGCTGGGCGTACTGTACCTTTAAATAACAGAACTTCTTGCTGCAGCTCCGAAACGGTCTGGCCCAGGCTGGAGACTTGCAGAGTAAGGGAGGTGAGGATCTTGTACATCTCTGCAGACTCCACGTTGGTCAGTTCATTATGTAAGGGCTTACCTTGGTTGGAGTCCATAGTGCAGAGATGTATGCTCACCCTTGCAAATACACACAGCACACGGTAACAAGGTAAGAAGCTACCTGGGCTGTAAATCTGTGCACGGGGGCTTGACAGGAATTTGCCAAAGGATAGTCGAGGGAATCCAGAAGTCAGAATTAACGAAAAACAAAGCCAGAGTCAGAAGCCGGGGTCAGTCTTGGAACACTGTAACTTGAACACAGGAACACAGGAACACAGGAACACAGGAACACAGGAACCTTTGGCAATGATAGAGACAATGAACTGACCAAGCCCGCAGAGTGAGGCAGTGTTTTATACCCAGCTGATTAGGTAAACTGCCTCAGCTGAACCAGGAGTGACAGGTACTAATCTGAATATAGCCCTCAGTACTTCATACAGAACTAGGCAAAGCTGGAAAGCAGACTGAATAAAGAACTGAGGAGTGGCTTAGAGGCAAAGCAACAGTAGCAGCAAACAGAAGGCCATGGGTTCAATACCTCTTTGAGCCACTTGGGGCGCGACCACGCCTGGCCGTCTGCTTGGCACGGTAGGGATTGTGACAAGTAGAAACTGTACATACTGTATTAGATACTGTGTACACCACCAGAAAAGTAGTAGAAACTATATACACTGTATTAGATACTGTGTACACTGCCTGCACTGTACTACGGCTGCACTGTATTGTGTACTGCGTACACCACCAGAAAAGTAGTAGAAACTGTACACACTGTTTTATATACTGTGTACACCGCTTACACTGTACTAGAAACTGTACTACGGCTGCACTGTATTGTGTACTGTGTACACCACCAGAAGTGTAGTAGAAACTGTACATATTGTATTAGATACTGTGTACAACACCAGAAAAGTAGTAGAAACTGTACGTAATGTATTAGATACTGTGTACACCATCTGAAGTGTATTAGAAAATGTGACACTGTATTAGATACTGTGTACACCGCCTGAAGTGTATTATTATTATTATTTACGAGTTATATAGCGCCAACAGTTTACGCAGCGCTTTACAATGTAGAGGGGGCACAGCACAATTACAGTACAATACAGAAGGGACAGGAGGGCCCTGCTCGCAGAGCTTACATTCTAAAGGGAGTTGTGGTGGTACAAAAGGTAATAGATGCAGGGAATGATTTGATGGGGTTGTGAGGTTGGTGTGGGATAGGCTATAGAAACAGTACACCACTGAATGCACTGTAGATATAGGCTAAAAAGAATGCAGAGTGTATATATATATATATATATATATATATATATATATATATATATATATATATATATATATCAAATACACTGCCACTAACTGAATAACCTGCCTGCTTAATCTAACTCAAGCTATCCCTCTGTCCACGGCAACAACACTACACAAGGCCGCCATGTAAGCAGCCTTATATAGTGTGGGGCATGGACTTAGTCCCCCTGAGCCATGATTGGCCAAAGGCACCCTGCCTTTGGCTAATTATGGCTCTATCAGCAGAGCGCGCTGTGATTGGCCAAAGCATGCAGGTCAGGTGCATGCTTTGGCCAATCATCATACAACAATGCACTGCGATCTCACAGTGCATTATGGGGCATTCTGCAGCGCTAGAATTTCCTGCGAATGCCCCATATGTTCGGTTTGTTTTAGAACAAACGAAAACCCGATGTTCGAGTGTAACTTACAGGCTCATCCCTAGTGTCTATACCGGAGGTCTCCAAACTTTCTAAACAAAGGGCCTGGTTTACTGTCCTTTAGACTTTAGGGGGGCTGGCTTGGCCAGTGTAAGTAGAAAATGCCCCAGCATCAGTGGAAGTAAAAAAAATTACATAGTGCCTGTAGTCAGTAGAAGGAGTAATAGTACCTCGCCATTGGTATTGGGGGGGGGGAACAGTGCCCCATCATTGGAATTAGTGGGAGTAATAGTGCCCTAGGTTTTTTTTTTATCAGTTGGGAGGAATTATGCCCCATTGCTGGTATCAGTGGGAGGAGTAGTTCCCATTGCTGGTATCAGTAGGAGGAATAGTGCCCCGAGGGCCGGAAAGGGCAAGCAAGGTGCCACATTCGGCCCACGGGCCACAGTTTGGAGACCACTGGTCTACATCATTTGTATCGCTAAAGTCCCCTGCTATTTTCCGCATGATTCTAAGAATCATATACAGAAGTTCTTCTCACTATTATTACTACAGCTAGCATTTCGTTTTAATGTTTATTAGTTGGGTATCTGCATTGCATTAAGCTCTACTGAGAAATGTTCCACTCTGCATTGTTTCATGTTGCATCACTGCTACCAAATGATAAACTGCACAGTTTTTGCTCATGCACGTAAGTTTACATAAGTATTTGGAGTGAATGGCTGGAAACTCTCACTGAACATAACCTTAGAGCCCCATACGCTTAAGTAACTTAGAATAGTTTAGTTTTATCTTCATTAATTACCAGGTGCATTACGTAATATGACCAACCACTATAACCACACGCCAGAACAGAAGACAGTTAGAGCTACTTAGATATTTGAAAACATAGGCCGAAATTATTGTACAATGGAGTACAATGTACCGTAATATAATCAGATTTCAATAAGCTAAAGACAGATCATTAGAAGAGCAAATATATCTGCTTGCTATTACTATTGGCTGCTGTAAATTACAGACTGATATTTACAAATCAAGATCAACCTCAATAGGCCTATGTGTATTAAGGAGTCACAAAAGTAACACAGATATTTCCTGTGGCTTTTTTAAATAAAACAAAAGATTGTGGACCAGTTAAACCTTTCAGAAATATAGACGTATTGGTTATCCATCTAGCTAAAGGAAGGCTTGTAGATGTGGTGTATCTGGATTTTAAAAAAGGAAAAGAAAGGCGCCTCTAAGTGCAGTATGTAAAATTTAATAGAGTGCACAAAGGGTTAAAAGCACTTACAAGATTGTTGAGTTAAAAGACATGATAAAATCAGGAGTTCTCATCTGTGGCATGTGTCCATCCTCAGCACGGTGGTAGAGAGCAGTGTAGAGCCGTCCAGCAGCTGTAAAGCGTTCTCATGCGTGTTGAAAAGAGGAGGCAGCAGGGAAGCCTGTATTCACTGCGGGACACACAAGGCTGATGGTGTCAGTGTAGAGAAGGGGGTGGTAACGCGTTTCGGAGCATGTGCGGCTCCTTCGTCAGACCTACGCCCACACTCCTCAAGCTGGCTTTTAAATGGTGAGGGGGAGGAGCAAGGGGAGGAGTGTGGGCAGATACTAAATACACAATGATAAGGGAAGTGACAGATGTATTATGAGGACGGCCAAGACGACCGTGCACTCGCAAAATGGATTATTAACGTCAGTGCTATATACAATGAAGTCCTGAAGGAATTTGAAACAGGGGTACAGGGCACAGATGTCAGTGGTTAAATTAACAATAATAAATAAATAAATATACAAACATAAGGTTGACATTGAATTAATATACAGGTGTGTTACATGGTCGGCCGGGTGTCTATATGAATGTGTTATAAAGGCGGCCGGGCATTCGTACACATGCAAATAGGGTCGTAAGTCTAATGTTGAGTTGACAATGAATAAATCTACAGCCGTGTTACAAGGGCGGCCAGGCGTATATACACATGTGTTACCGGGGCAGCCAGGCATCTATGTGCACGTGTTACAAAGGCAGCCGGGCGTTTGTACACATGCAAATAAGGTCGTAAGTCTAATGTTGAATTAACAATGAATAAATAATAAATAAATATGTAGCCATGTTACAAGGGCAGCTGGGGAGCTATACACCTGTGTTACATGTACATATCTGCCATCTGTCACAATCAAATACTATTTGTAGAGCATCCATTACATCTTATTACCTATTCCTATAAGTTAATTCCTTATAGTAGATTTGTGACCTTATTTGCGGGTGTGTAAATGCCCGGCCGCCCCTGTAACACACTCGCATACTTATTTACAGTCTATTATTATCTATTATTATCTATTATTGTCAGAGTATTGCTACAGGCATAATCTGCACTATTTGTATAAGTATCCACCACCTCCTATTATCCTTCTGTAGTTTTTTTTTTTTTATCCCCTTACAACAGATGCCTGTAACACAGGTGTATAGCTCCCCAGCTGCCCTTGTAACATGGCTACATATTTATTTATTATTTATTCATTGTTAATTCAACATTAGACTTATGACCTTATTTGCATGTGTACAAACGCCCGGCTGCCTTTGTAACACGTGCACATAGATGCCTGGCTGCCCCGGTAACACATGTGTATATACGCCTGGCCGCCCTTGTAACACGGCTGTAGATTTATTCATTGTCAACTCAACATTAGACTTACGACCCTATTTGCATGTGTACAAATGCCCGGCCGCCTTTATAACACATTCATATAGACACCCGGCCAACCATGTAACACACCTGTATATTAATTCAATGTCAACCTTATGTTTGTATATTTATTTATTTATTATTGTTAATTTAACCACTGACATCTGTGCCCTGTACCCCTGTTTCAAATTCCTTCAGGACTTCATTGTATATAGCACTGACGTTAATAATCCATTTTGCGAGTGCACGGTCGTCTTGGCCGTCCTCATAATACATCTGTCACTTCCCTTATCATTGTGTATTTAGTATCTGCCCACACTCCTCCCCTTGCTCCTCCCCCTCACCATTTATAAGCCAGCTTGAGGAGTGTGGGCGTAGGTCTGACGAAGGAGCCGCACATGCTCCGAAACGCGTTACCACCCCCTTCTCTACACTGACACCATCAGCCTTGTGTGTCCCGCAGTGAATACAGGCTTCCCTTCTGCCTCCTCTTTTCAACACGCATGAGAACGCTTTACAGCTGCTGGACGGCTCTACACTGCTCTCAACCACTGTGCTGAGGATGGACACATGCCACAGATGAGGACTCCTGATTTTATCATGTCTTTTAACACTCAACAATCTTGTAAGTGCTTTTAACCCTTTGCGCACTCTATTAAATTTTACATACTGCACTTAGAGGCGCCTTTATTTTCCTTTTTTATATCTTCAGAGTTGCTTCTCCTCTAACCAAAGTGCTGCCAGAAGTGCCATCTCATCACTATCATCCCTCTGACCAGCTACCCACCTCTACCAGAGCGCCCTTATCACCTCTCTGTTTTGTATCTGGATTTTGCAAAGGCATTCGATACAGTTCCCCACAAATGTTTACTGTACAAACTAAGGTCTGTCAGCATGGGCCATAGGATGAGTACATGGATTGAAAACTGGCTACAGGGGCGAGTCCAAAGGGTGGTGATAAATGGGGAGTACTCGGAATGGTCTGGCGTGGAAAGTGGGGTCCCCCAGGGTTCTGTCCTGGGACCAATCCTTTTTAATTTATTCATAAACGATCTGGAGGATGGGGTAAAAAGCTCAATTTCAGTATTTTCGGATGATACAAAGCTATGCAGGGCAATAAGTTCAATGCAGGATGTGGAAACCTTGCAAGAAGACCTAAACAAATTATTGGGGTGGATAGCTACATGGAAAACGAGGTTTAATGTTGAAAAATGTAAAGTAATGCACTTGAGTGCCAAAAATATGAATGAAATTTACTCGCTAGGGAAGAACCTTTGGGGAAATCAAGGATGCAAAAGGACTTGGGGGTCTTAGTAGATGACAGGCTCAGCAATGGCATGCAATGCCAAGCTGCTGCAAGCAAAGCCAACAGAATATTGCCATGCATTAAAAAGGGGATTCACTCCAGAGATAAAATGATAATTCTCCCACTATATAAGACTCTGGTCCAACACCTGGAGTATGCCGTCTAGTTCTGGGCACGAGTCCTCAGGAGGGATGTACTGGAAGTGGAGAGAGTCCAGAGAAGGGCAACAAAGCTAATTAAGGGACTGAAGGATCTCAGGTATGGGGTAAGACTACAAGCACTGAACTTATTCTCTCTGGAGAGGAGACGTTTAAGAGGGGATATGATATCAATGTACAAATACTGTACTGGTGACCCTAGCATAGGGAAAAAACTTTTCAGTGAAAGAAAATTTAAAAAGACTAGCGGCCTTAAACTGCATAGAGGGTTCTTTACTGTGAGAGCAATAAGGATGTGGAATTCTCTTCCACAAGCAGTGGTATCAGCGGGGAGCATCGATAATTTAAAAAAACTATTAGATGGGTACCTTAACGACCACAACATACAGGGGTATACAATGTACTATTAACATACAAGCACACACACAAGTTGGACTGGATGGACTTTGTTCAACCTCACCAACTATGTATCTATGTATATTTTACAGCAACCATTAGAGTTTAACATCCTGGTGGATGAATCAGAACCTAATTTCAAGTCGCTTTCAGAGCAATATTAGAGATGAAACATCACTTTACCAAATTGTTGGAGATAAACTAAAGCTGGCCATATGCTGATGTTTTTTTTTATTTCTGTCTAAATAGCAGCATTTGCTTATCAATAAAAATTGTCCCTTCGACAGAAGTCAATCAAAAGATCAACTGCGACACACCGCTGAGGAGAGAAGAGAAGGACAAAGCAGAGCCTGCAGGCTCAAAAGGTATCCATTTGAACCTTTTTACCCCAGGGAACAAACTGTGAAAGTTTGGGCAGGAAATATGGTACTGGGAGGAAACCGTAGCAGAAATAAAAATCACCTCACAAAGAGCTCACAGGCACTCACTGCAGCTGAAGCAGCTCCAGTCACCTCACAATATACAGCATCAGGGCGCTCTCACAGACAGAAAATGTCACAGCAAGACTCTCCATTTGAGTCAGATACAGAACAAATCCTCTCACAAACTTCTCCACAAGCCTCCTCAGTATCCCCAGTAATATTATTACAATTTGAAAAGATGCTTCATAAGGCTTTAAAACAAACCTCAGACCAAATAACAAAAAGCCTAACCAAAGAAATAAGAGAGCTGGGAACCCGTACCGCAGCCTTAGAAATAAAAATGGATGAAATTGAAATTACAACCCAAGAAAATATAACAGAATTGGAACAATTAAAAGAAGAGAATTTAATACTTCAAACTAAGCTCGAAGATTACGAAAATAGAGCCAGACGTTCAAACTTGCGCATAAGGGGAATACCTGAAACTGTGACAGACCTGCAATCTACTATTACTGCTCTATTACAAGAACTAAAGCCAGATATCCCTATTGAACGTTTAGAACTGGACAGAGTACACAGAGCCCTCACAGCCAAAAAGAAAGATGGACCCCCACATGATATAATCACAAAATTTCATTATTACAGAACGAAAGAACAAATACTAATTGCTGCAAGAGAAAAAAAGGAACTTAATTTTCAAGGACACAATTATCAAATTTTTGCTGACCTATCCCAACTTACTATTACTAAAAGACGATCCATGAAACCCCAACTAATGGAACTGCAACGCCACAACATTATGTATCAATGGGGCTTCCCCTTTTCAGTCAGATTTAACTACCAAGGTACAATTTACAGAAGCAGATCAGCAGATGAACTACAACAAACCCTTTTAAAATTAAATCTGACAGAACCCACAAGCAGCAACACTCCCACACGCAGAAGAATGGCATCATCTTCACCTTCAGGCAGCACTCAGAAAATTTCAGAACAAAATGGGAATCATCATTCTCACAAAAGAGGCCGTTATGCCACATCATCCATGGACCAAGAAGATTCAATGGACTGACATCCTAATTCCTGATATCTCTTCATTTATTATACTAAGAGATGGTTCTCTATAAAAAAAACCTATATTTATAACTGAATGTAACTGTATTCTGATAGTCACACACTGTATGGGATCATGTTACACTCCAGTTATATTTCTTATTACTTCTGATTCATATAGCCTTAGAATATATAAGTGAAATAAGGAAATTCTTGTTCAGTTATATATTATCAGGTAATAACAATAGATTTATTACTTTTTAGGACAAATATGTTCAATAATGCAGAAGTAATGGAAGCTTTTTCTTTCTTTTCTTAAAACAAATATATTATTACCTAACTAGTTCCTAGAATTATGTTTTTGTTTATTCTAATCTGAAGCAATACAACCTCAATTTTATGAGTTAACATATCTAAACAGTTACATATGAATAAAATATGTAATTGTTTACTCTAAAAGGGTTAAAATCCCAAAATAATTCAAACCATCTTCATCAATACCAAAGTTATTAACAGTACCTTTCTAACTGAATTATTTAGCCTAGGGCAAGACTAACCATATACAACCACCCTGGAATAAATAATTTCAACAAAAACTATATTCTGCACTCCAAATAATGAAACATCATTTTGATGTCTTTTGACATAGCACTTCTCTCCTGTAAGCGGAAGATCCGTGTACCCCCATTAGCCCTCCTCATTCTCCCAACCATATTATGTGGGAGTGTGACGAAGGCACTTATTCCCCTGAGAGAGATATTTATTCTCTTTCAGGGGTAAATTGTGATTACTTGCAAAAAATAATTTATACAATGTATCATCTAATCTCATATGTTTTTTGTTTACTCTTTACTCCAGAATTCACTGGTTTCTTTTCTATCTATTCATCTCTTCAGTCCACACAGGTTGATCTGCGCAGTCAGCTCTGCATAACAAAAAGTAAGTCAAAACTATTTGATCTGTTGCCATGGCACCACTGAATATACTTTCCCTGAATGTTCAGGGAATAAATCTCCCTCAAAAAAGGACCAAAGCCTTCCGTACTTTCCATAACAAGAAGGCTCACATAGTATGCCTCCAAGAAACACACTTCACCAAAGATTCTACTCCAAAATATATTTCTCCTTTTTATCAACAAATTTACACGGCTTCTGCCTGTACCAAGCAAAGGGGAACTCTAATTGCATTTCACCGATCCACACCATTCACCTTATCATCAGAAATTAAAGACCCAGAAGGTAGATACCTGATACTCATGGGTTATATAATGGATACAGCAATCACGGTGATTTCCTACTACGCTCCTAACAAACAACCTACACCATTCCTCTCACATATATTACAAGTGATTAATACACACAAAATAGGAACAGTGATAATGTGTGGGGATTCGAACCAGGTCCTCCTCCCATTTCTAGATAAATCACCTTTTACACCATCCAAAATAACCTCTAGATTACCTTTTTCTCAACTTCTTTCCAAATACAATCTGGTAGATTCGTGGAGAGAAAGTAACCCAATGAAAAAGAAATTCACTTATTTCTCGCACCCCCATCAAACCTTCACCAGAATAGATCATATTTTTCTAACAATAGGAATGATACCAGAAATTATTGCATCAGATATAATTCCGATTCCGTGGTCTGACCATAATGCAGTATACACTACTATAGCCTCAGCCATACCAAAAGCGCATGACCCAACGTGGTACTTACCGGACATAATGCTCAAACACCCACTACATCAGATGGCCATTGAACAAGCTTTAAAGGAATACATATCAATTAATAATACAACAGACATCTCCCCAATAACACTGTGGGAAGCTCATAAGCCTGTCTTGCGTGGTACAATACAAAGACAAATGGCACTATTTAAACGGGAACGCAAAAATCTAGCAAAAAAACTAGAACTCAATTTTAATGCAGCCTACATATCATTTCAAGATAATCCATCTCAGAGTACAAAATCTCATCTGGAAAAATCTAGATTAGAATACGATCTATTTCTCACTGAGTCAGTTGATAAATCCCTCAAACGCTCCAAACACAATTTCTATATGAATACAAACAAACCAGGTACATATTTGGCTCGGGCATTAAATTCAACTAACAAATCTTTCAAACCAATACGTTTGAAATTATCAAAAAATGTTTACACTTGTAATCCAGTTAAAATAGTCCATAAATTTCACTCACATCTCGCAACTTTATACAAGACAAACAATGAATTTAATCCTACAGAGGCTGAATCCTTCTTCTCAAAAATAACCTTACCTGAGTTATCTCAGAATCAAAAAAGCAGTTTGGATGAGCCTATAACTATAGATGAAGTTGCTAACGCCATAAAAGACCTAAAACTTAACAAAAGACCAGGCCCAGACGGCTACTCGGCTTTATACTATAAAACATTCTCAGAAATACTCTCTCCCATTCTCACTGAAACTTTTAACAAACTTCTAGATGGACATTCTTTTCGGCAAGAAACACTAATGGCAATTGTTTGTATGATCCCAAAACCCCTTTCTGATGATACTTCCTGTGTGAATTATCGGCCTATCTCTCTCTTAAACCTCGATATTAAATTATTAGCAAAAATAATAGCAAAACGCCTCAATAGCATTATAGGAAAATTAATACATAGAGATCAAGTAGGCTTCATGCCAAATAGACAGGCAGGCGATAATATACGCAGGGCAGTGTTATTGGCACATATTGCTAAAAAACGGAAAATCCCTTTATGTTTTCTATCTCTCGATGTTAAGAGGGCATTTGACACAGTATCCTGGCAATATATGCAATATTCATTACAAAAATGGGGTTTTGGACCCCACTTTTTAACATGGATCAAAGCATTATATAATAAACCCAAAGCCTATATAAAATATGCTGGATACAAATCTGAAGCCTTTAATATCGAAAGAGGTACCCGACAGGGTTGCCCATTATCTCCCTTATTATTTGCCCTTATACTCGAACCCATGGCCCAATACATCAGAACAAACCAAACTATAACTGGCATTGAAGTAGGAGGTATTACACACAAATTATGTATATTTGCAGACGATATATTACTTTTTCTATCATCACCACAGGTCTCTGGTCCTAACTTAATACCAGCTCTTGATGGATTTGCAGCCCTATCCGGCCTTATGATTAATCCTAAGAAATGCCTAGTGCTTAATATTTCACTCACAAACATGGAATTGATCCCGGCTAGGGCTGCACTCCCATTCACATGGGCAGAAAAATCAATCCCATATCTTGGAATTCATTTAACAGCATCTCATTCTGACTTATTCTCAACCAATTATCCTTCTGTATTAAGACAGATCACAAATCTAATAAAACAATGGTCGCAACTTCCTTTATCCTGGATAGGGAAGATTAATGCAATCAAAATGACTATTCTACCCAAATTGCTTTATCTATTCAGAGTCCTCCCTATTCCAATTCCTTCCTATTTTTTGAGAATAGTACAAAAAAGAGCAACTTCGTTTATATGGGGCTCTTCTAAACCACGTATACCTATACACACACTACATCTTCCCAAAAATAAAGGAGGCCTGGGATACCCTAATTTTACTAACTACTACAGAGCAGCACATTTGGCCAGTCTGTCCAAATACCATGCAAAACAGGAAATCCCATTATGGGTATTTTTAGAGGCTTCAGAAAATGACCCTTTATTAATATCAAATTTATTATGGCTTGATCCTAAAGACCGCTTTAAAATTCATAATCCCATAACTAAACACTTCTTATCTCTCTGGGATAAACTAAAAACCAAATATCAGTTACAATCTCCACACAATCCTCTCCTTTCTTTTATCAGAAATCCGGCCTTTTATCCGGCATGGATCTACCCAAATTCTTTTAAAGCTTGGACAACATCAGGCATTCAGACACTAAATGACTTCATAGCATCTAAATCATTCCTTTCATTTCCATCGCTTAGAGAAAAATATGATCTACCAAACTCTGAGATATTTAGATATCTCCAAATCAAAAATTTCTATACACCATTCCTAAAGGGGGATACACCATTATCCCAATTATCCATTTTTGAATCAATCTGTACAAAAGATCCATTTGCTAAAGGTACAATTTCATCACTTTATAATCAATTATATGGAGTAGCAAATCTTAATAGACCCTCTTACGTTCAGAGGTGGGAGGAGGACCTGGGACGAACTTTAGAAGACACGGACTGGTCTAACATATGGCTCACATCTAAGTCATCTTCACCCAACATCTTAGCACTGGAGACAAATTATAAAGTCCTAACTCGCTGGTACCTTGTACCCGCTAGAGTGGCAAAATATTCACCTAATACCTCAGCTCTTTGTTTTCGAGGATGCCCAGAAATAGGCACATATTTACACATATGGTGGACGTGCCCAGTAATCCAAACCTTCTGGAAGGAAGTCTTCGTGATTGCATCTAAAATATTTAAAAAAATAATACAACCAGATCCATATTTAACTTTACTTGATCTAAAACCGGAATGGTTAACACTCTCTCAATTCAAACTTATGATCCAACTAATAACGGCTGCAAAACAAACAGTGGCCAAGGCATGGAAATCTCCTACATTGGTACTAGCAGAAACAATTCACAGAATGAATAATACAATGTCCCATGCTAAGATGGTAGCCATCGATCAAAATCAAATTCCAAAATTTGAAAAACTTTGGCATCCTTGGATAAAACAACAGTTCCTGTCAAACTTCAATGACTCTGTCCTGTTGCCATGGTAACAGATTAAATGACTTACAGAGACACCCATTCTAAGGCTTCAAAGAGAACTAAAAAGAATAATAAACTGACGAGCGGGACAACCTTGTGGACCATACCTCTACCTTTCAACCCTTTTTCTTCTTTCTCTTTCCTTTTCTCCACCTTACGATTAAAGCTCATTATCAGAATGTATTTGACCTATATACACTCTACTTGTAAACAATATGTATAGTAGGTATAAATCATTTAAATACCTACAAAAGTAACTAAGGAAATGATATATATCTTTAATTTAATTTAGGTTTACGTGAACCCAATGTTTAATATTTGAAATTTCATGATATTTACCTATATAAACCCTACTGTAAAACAATGAGCTTACTTTATAGATCCTTGTAAACTTACTTTATGTATCTTTATAACATTGTATACTCAATAAACTTCTTTTGACAAGGAAAAAACAGGGCCCCTGCAAAAAAAAAAAAAAGATCAACTGCTGTCAAGTAGTGATGACCAGACAGAACGACAGTCAGTCAGTCCCTGCTGAACCAGTCAACTTTCTACCAGCGTATAGCCAGCTTAACATTTTAAAATCAGGACTGACTTTTCTCCATCTTGCAACTCTATTAATTCAAATTAAACTGAACAGATCCTGTTGGGTTATCTCCTTTTACTACCTTCTGCATCTCAGTCTTTGGAGAACTGGAAGAAACACTTTTGTAGCTTTCCTTACAGAATAGTGAAAAACCAGCAGTGTATAATTCTGAATTTACAAGTATCTAAATAACCTAAACCCTACCTTTGCTTTGATATAGTAGCTGCCTCACAGCCATGATAAATTATGGCAAAGTAGGCAAGCAATTATAGTTCAGTCGGCTGTAGCCTAAGGGCACATAGCTGTGTGTGTATATGCTGTTAAAGTGAATATAAATGTCATACTTACCTGCTCTGTGCAATGGTCTTACACAAAGCAGTGTCAATCCTCCTTTTCTGGGGTCCCCCCGCTGGTTCCCTTGGCTCCACTGACTGAGTAGGGGTGAGCAGATCAGTCCAGGTTCAAATCTTTGAAGGTTTGTTGAAACCTACCTGAAATCTGCAAAACCCGAATGTGGCTGCAAACCATATTTAACTCTATAGAGCAGGGATATGCAATTAGCGGACCTCCAGCTGTTGCAGAACTACAAGTCCCATGAGGCATAGCATGACTCTGACAGCCACAAGCATGACATCCAGAGGCAGAGGCATGATGGGACTTGTAGTTTTGCAACAGCTGGAGGTCCGCTAATTGCATATCCCTGCTATAGAGGGAATCTTGATAATAAATTCTGGCCATTCTCAAGACTAATGGGCAATCTTTAGTCAAAAAAGGCATAGGAGATGAGGATTTTTATGGGGGATATTAAACAAAGAAAATATATATATAAATACTGTACAATGTGCAGGGTGTTCTTTTAATGTGAATTTGAGAATGGCATGGCAAAAACACTAAATTATTACATTAAATTACATGCTTGGGAGAAGCTTTTAAACTGTATGTACAATTTTCAGACAGCATTAGTGACTGTCAATCACTTGCTCTCTGTTCTGCCCCCTCCAGTGCACACTGGAGCACTGGGCTGTGGAGGGGGCGGGAGCAGCTAGCTCAGGCTCTCAATAGCGTGCTGAGAGGCCGAGCCAGCTGCCAGTCAGGTATCTGGGTGGATCCTAACATTAAAGTCGGGATCCTCCCAGAGTCTGGACTGGCTGAGTGTTGTCAGCCAACAGCAGACTTTAGTCTGAATATGAAGCCTGAATGAATATGGGTCACAGGAGTGCAGTGCTGGGACCCATAGGAAAAGTAGGACCAAAAGAGCTTTGACCCTACCTTTCCTTTAAGATCACTACACATAGCCAATCAACACTTTTGTCCACTCTCTTTTTAATGGAGAATCAGCTAACATATTGTCTGGGACAGTGGCTAACAAAGCCACTAAAGGGGCCTCTCTACAAGAATAATTCTCGGGCCCCTATTGAATTTGAAAAGATTATGCAGGGACTGGCTGAATTTAGATCCATGTATGGGGAAAGTGGTTGTACAAAAGTTGATCTACCTATTGACTTCTGAACAACCAGCCTGTTGGATAAATGCCACTCAATCAGTTCTGCCGTCTATAGCCGGCAGCGCTGATCAGTGTATTCTGATGATAGGGAAGTCTCCCCACTGTTAGAATACAATAGCTCATTGAGAAGGATTTCCCCATCCTGGTCGGTTTTTGTTCACACCCACGGATTAAATAAGAAAATCTAAATCATCTATGGGCTGTATTAGTAGCACCCAGGCAGGGATTGAATAAGTGCGCCCTGCATGATACCTGAATATTGCAAACTAGGAACATGGTGTGACAAGTTGGGGAATTTGTAGCTCATCGATAGCGCCAAACAGTGAGCTTACTCCAAGCCAGAAGTACATTTCAGGGATTTTTCTGCCCACCTTTATTTAAAACAAAGCTAAAAGTTCACACTTTCAATAGTTTGCCACTCAGAGGGTTCTCACCATCAATGCAACAAACTATAGGATTCAGCCTCGTGGCTCTTTTTGCAGCTTCACTGCTCAGGCCTCCTGCCTTTGTCCTCCAGACCATCAAACACACAGTTCCAATGTTCGTGCACAAAACGCGGTACTTTGTCAGCTTGACTGTTTCTCCTGCAGCTCCCAGCTGCTACATCCTCACAGGCTCAGGCCTTTGTCTGTCCTGACCTGGTCAGTACGGTACAATGCGCACCTCACAGCTCCTTTTACACACTGACCCCCTCAAGAGGGTGGGGCCACTAACCTATAACTCTGTCTCTAACATATACTCAGCACACACCTGTGCCATTACTGTACTCGTTTTCTGAAAAAAATGTCAGAGACCATTATTTTAAACAATGGCATTGGCCTGCCACAATGGTTAAGATATCACAAAGAATGCCTCTCTTCTTATTTGAGACTGGACCAAAGTGGATTAAAAAAAGGTAAGTGCACGCAATTTTTTTTATATAGGATAGGAAGGATATGTAGAAGGGGAGGGAACATTTTTAGAATAATTAGACTTTTCTTCCACTTCAAGCCTATTCCCCATCTCACTATTTGTCCATATATATTTTTCATTTTGCAAAATTTTTATTAAGTTTTATATTGTCATACAGAGTTGCCCACAAATGGGCCAAACATTACTCCCGCAGGGGCACATCCTCTAAAGTGGCAACAGACCACTCCAGGGCACATCCTTTAACATATACAAACTTGCTTATCTAAAACCCAATGGGGGAGAGGGTTAATTCAGGAAACATTGTGCTCTGTATTAAAATGACAGGATAATGCGACAAGAAAGGTTGGGTCAACTTGCCAGCATATCATAACCATAATGTTAATTTAGGAATTAGTTATCACATCAGACGCCGTGGCATTATCGTCTAGCCAACAGGACCATACCTTATCAAATTTCTGTGGGCAGCCCCTGCTCAAGTAGGTGGCTTTATAAAGGGGCAAACTGGCGTTGACAAGGCTTTTCCAGAATTTAACCAAGGGGGGAGATGACTGCTTCCAGGTCATCCTGATGGCCTTACGTGCATAATATAATAACAGAGATATTAGTATTTTCCTAGTTCTGAGTATTGACATTTGTTCCACTAGTCCCAGCAGACAATGTTTAGGATCACGAGGGACGACAAGCCTAGTGACCCCATTGACCACCTGGAGTACTTCTTTCCAATAATGTGCAATTGCTGGGCAAGCCCAGAAAATGTGAAAGAAATCCACCGGCTGATAAGAGCAGCGCCAACACGCCGGTGAATTCACCGGTGACATCTGGTGCAACCTGTGGGGGGTGTAGTGGGCTCTGTGTACAATTTTGTATTGGACTAGCTTGTCCCTGGCTGAGACCAGAAGGGAGAACGGAAAATCCTAGATCTCCCTCCAGTCATCGTCATCCAGCTCTGGCATGTCCCCCACCCATTTCCTGCGGAGGGAGGACAGCTCAGGGATGCCAGCAACCAGCAGGGACCCATAAATTTGAGACGTGGGTTTCTCAAGATCCTTCACTCGAAGGGTGGATTCAAGTTCTGAATACTCCAATATAATTGGTTGGCCCAAGAACTGACACCTGTAGGCATGAGCGACTTGAAGATACCAAAAGTGGGCACTTGCAGGCACATTAAATTTGGTACGCAAGACATGAAAGGGAATGAGCTCCCCATTGGTGATCACATGTTCAAGGGTCAATATTTTATATTTAGCCCAGGCCTGTGGATCCGGGATGGTATTGAACTGCGATAGGTTAGGATTCAGCCACAGGCAGGTGTGAGGAGACCAGGAGTTCAGCTGGGGTGCCCTCAGCGCCTCCCCTACCTTCCACGCCCGTATAGTGGTGCGCATAAAAGGTGTGAGGCGGTGAGGTGTTTTTGGCCCCCTGAATAATAACCCCCTCAAGGCCTCCAGAGACCCCACTATAGCCGCCTCCAGCACTGTTGCAGAGTTGGTTAGGTCCAGCTGCAACCACCAATGGGCAGTTACAAGCTGTGTGGCCAAGTAATATTTGTGACAATCGGGTAGAGCCAAGCCCCCACTGTCCACAGGCCTGGTCAGAGTGGTGTATTTGAATCTAGGTGGTTTTGATCCCCAAATGAAGGAGAGGAAAAGTTGTTTAAGAGAGGTAAAGAAAGTTTTGGTCAGCCATTGTGGGGAGTTCCTAAAAATGTATGTGAATTTGGGGAGGACTTTCATTTTTAGAAGGTTGATACGCCCAATGAGGGAAAGAGGGAGATTGCCCCACGCCTTCAGTTTGGATCTGATAACTATCAGGACAGGATCAAGGTTAAGCCAGGCAAAATCCCCACCCTCTCTTGAGATGATGATTCCTAAATAGGTAAATTTATCCACCCACTGGAGTGGGGTAGAGGAGGGTGAGGAGGACCTGGCCCCCTCATCCACCGGAAAGAGCTGAGACTTGTGCCAAATCACCCTCAGGCCCGTGAAGGCGGAGAAGGCATCCATGACCCCAAGTGCATCCCGCAGAGAGTCACCAGTGTAGTTTAAAAATAGGAGTAAGTCGTCCGTGTAAAGAGCCACTCTTTCCTCCAGCCAGCCCACCCTAAGCCCACGGACCTCTAAGGGCCTCAGCTATAGGTTCCATGGTCAGGGCGAACAGGGCCAGGGAGAGAGGGCATCCCTGTCTGGTGCCCCTCTGCAGGGAGAACAGAGGAGACAGGGAGCCATTCATTTGTCCATATATATGATGGACATCCCAATGAGCCAATAGTATGGTAAAGGAAACAGGAGGGGGTGGCTCTGAGCACCTGATCACAGAAACTAACATTCGCAATATAGTCTGACTTGGTGTTTAAGTACCAAGGTATGAGATCATTCATGCAAACCCCTCTAGTCTAGCTGCCTGCAAAGTTTACCAAACACAGCCCTTGTATGTAAAAATAAATCCGAACTTTCATCACATATTGGGGGAAATTCATTAAAGCTGCTGCACCACTTTTCTGGCGTTAGTCCCTCTTGTTAATGTATGTGCCAAATTCATGAAGCATTTGTGATACTTTTGGTTCTGACAGTGACTTGTGCATCAAATTCAGGTAGTTCTAAAATGCACCCCTTTTACATTGTTTTGCATTGAATGCGCCACTTTTTTCATTATGTCACCAAATCTAAAAGTGGAGCTAATCAAGACCAACTCTCTTTTGGCATACAGAAAGAAGGACTGGCTCAGACAGATTTTGCAAGAGTGTCTCTCGTGCATTCTAAGGGCAGATCTGGGGTTTACTACTGAGTGGGGGATCAAACTAACGAAGTAAGGTTGGATGTGCCCCATAAGATGCCTCCATCCCTATACAATATACAAAGAAACATGAATTGCCCATGGGACTTTAGATGAGGTGCAACACACTCAGTAATAAAATCATTAAAGTAAAGATTTATTGGTAAATACAATTTCCAACAGATCAACAGTGACATAATAGCCATATAGTCAAGCAGGTCAATATATACATATTAATATATTAATGAGTCACTTCCTCAGGGGTTGATGCACACACAGTTGTAAATCTGCAAGACATCACATGCTCATGACCTAATGGTAGTCACCTGGAAATGTCTGACCTGGGAACTGTAGGTAGGGCATTCGAAGGGCCCAGCAGTGCAAACAGGACAAGATGGAATGGCGGGCATGGAGAGCAATCTAACAAGTCCTCCACCATGATGGCATGGTAAGACATGCTGACAAGGAGTGAGGAGTAATGTGACCGACCACCGTGGAGAGTATATATTGACCAATCTGCTTGACTATATGGCAATTATGTCACTGTTGATCTGTTGGAAATTGTATTTACCAATAAATTTTTACTTTATTAATTTTATTACTGAGTGTGTGGCGCCTCATCTGAAGTCCCATGGGCAATTCATGTTTCTTTGTATGTTGAGTGGTGAGATCAGCAGAGCTGGGGTTAATACTGAGTGGGGCATCAGCAGAGCTGGAAGTACTACTGAACAGGGGATCTGCTGAACAAGAGTACCGATGACCTGGGGATCTGCTGAACAAGGGAACTAATAAGCTGGGGATTAGGGATGAGCCGAACACCCCCCTGTTCGGTTCGCACCAGAACATGCGAACAGGAAAAAAGTTTGTTCGAACATGCGAACACCGTTAAAGTCTATGGGACACGAACATGAATAATCAAAAGTGCTAATTTTAAAGGCTTATATGCAAGTTATTGTCATAAAAAGTGTTTGGGGACCTGGGTCCTGCCCCAGGGGACATGGATCAATGCAAAAAAAAGTTTTAAAAACAGCCGTTTTTTCAGGAGCAGTGATTTTAATAATGCTTAAAGTCAAACAATAAAAGTGTAATATCCCTTTAAATTTCGTACCTGGGGGGTGTCTATAGTATGCCTGTAAAGGGGCGCATGTTTCCTGTGTTTAGAACAGTCTGACAGCAAAATGACATTTTGAAGGAAAAAACTCATTTAAAACTACCCGCGGCTATTGCATTGCCGACAATACACATAGAAGTTCATTGATAAAAACGGCATGGGAATTCCCCAAAGGGGAACCCCGAACCAAAATTAAAAAAAAAATGACGTGGGAGTCCTCCTAAATTCCATACCAGGCCCTTCAGGTCTGGTATGGATATTAAGGGGAACCCCGGCCAAAATTTAAAAAAAAAAATGACGTGGGGTTCCCCCTAAATTCCATACCAGACCCTTCAGGTCTGGTATGGATTTTAAGGGGAACCCCGCGCCAAAAAAAAAAAAAAAAACGGCGTGGGGTCCCCCCAAAAATCCATACCAGACCCTTATCCGAGCACGCAACCTGGCAGGCCGCAGGAAAAGAGGGGGGGACGAGAGTGCGGCCCCCCCTCCCTCCTGAACCGTACCAGGCCACATGCCCTCAACATTGGGAGGGTGCTTTGGGGTAGCCCCCCAAAACACCTTGTCCCCATGTTGATGAGGACAAGGGCCTCATCCCCACAACCCTGGCCGGTGGTTGTGGGGGTCTGCGGGCGGGGGGCTTATCGGAATCTGGAAGCCCCCTTTAACAAGGTGACCCCCAGATCCCGGCCCCCCCCTGTGTGAAATGGTAAGGGGGTACATAAGTACCCCTACCATTTCACGAAAAAAGTGTCAAAAATGTTAAAAATGACAAGAGACAGTTTTTGACAATTCCTTTATTTAAATGCTTCTTCTTTCTTCTATCTTCCTTCATCTTCTGGTTCTTCTGGCTCTTCTGGTTCTTCTGGTTCTTCCTCCGGCGTTCTCGTCCAGCATCTCCTCCGCGGCGTCTTCTGTCTTCTTCTCCTCGGGCCGCTCCGCACCCATGGCATGGGGGGAGGCTCCCGCTCTTTTCTTCTTCTCTTCTTCTCTTCTTCTCTTCTTCATTTTCTTCTCCGGGCCGCTCCGCAATCCATGCTGGCATGGAGGGAGGCTCCCGCTGTGTGACGGCGCTCCTCGTCTGACAGTTCTTAAATAACGGGGGGGGGGGGGCCACCCGGTGACCCCGCCCCCCTCTGACGCACGGTGACTTGACGGGACTTCCCTGTGGCATTCCCCGTGACGTCACAGGGAAGTCCCGTCAAGTCACCGTGCGTCAGAGGGGGGCGGGGTCACCGGGTGGCCCCGCCCCCCCGTTATTTAAGAACTGTCAGACGAGGAGCGCCGTCACACAGCGGGAGCCTCCCTCCATGCCAGCATGGATTGCGGAGCGGCCCGGAGAAGAAAATGAAGAAGAGAAGAAAAGAAGAAAAGAAGAAAAGAAGAAGAGAAGAAGAGAAGAGCGGGAGCCTCTCCCCCATGCCATGGGTGCGGAGCGGCCCGAGGAGAAGAAGATAGAAGACGCTGCGGAGGAGATGCTGGACGAGAACGCCGGAGGAAGAACCAGAAGAGCCAGAAGAGCCAGAAGAACCAGAAGAACCAGAAGATGAAGGAAGATAGAAGAAGCATTTAAATAAAGGACTTGTCAAAAACTGTCTCTTGTCATTTTTAACATTTTTGACACTTTTTTCGTGAAATGGTAGGGGTACTTATGTACCCCCTTACCATTTCACACAGGGGGGGGGCCGGGATCTGGGGGTCACCTTGTTAAAGGGGGCTTCCAGATTCTGATAAGCCCCCCGCCCGCAGACCCCCACAACCACCGGCCAGGGTTGTGGGGATGAGGCCCTTGTCCTCATCAACATGGGGACAAGGTGTTTTGGGGGGCTACCCCAAAGCACCCTCCCAATGTTGAGGGCATGTGGCCTGGTACGGTTCAGGAGGGAGGGGGGGCCGCACTCTCGTCCCCCCCTCTTTTCCTGCGGCCTGCCAGGTTGCGTGCTCGGATAAGGGTCTGGTATGGATTTTTGGGGGGACCCCACGCCGTTTTTTTATTTTTTTTTGGCGCGGGGTTCCCCTTAAAATCCATACCAGACCTGAAGGGTCTGGTATGGAATTTAGGGGGAACCCCACGTCATTTTTTTTTAAATTTTGGCCGGGGTTCCCCTTAATATCCATACCAGACCTGAAGGGCCTGGTATGGAATTTAGGGGGACCCCCACGTCATTTTTTTTTTTTTAATTTTGGTTCGGGGTTCCCCTTTGGGGAATTCCCATGCCGTTTTTATCAATGAACTTCTATGTGTATTGTCGGCAATGCAATAGCCGCGGGTAGTTTTAAATGAGTTTTTTCCTTCAAAATGTCATTTTGCTGTCAGACTGTTCTAAACACAGGAAACATGCGCCCCTTTACAGGCACACTATAGACACCCCCCAGGTACGAAATTTAAAGGGATATTACACTTTTATTGATTGACTTTAAGCATTATTAAAATCACTGCTCCTGAAAAAACGGCCGTTTTTAAAACTTTTTTTTGCATTGATCCATGTCCCCTGGGGCAGGACTCAGGTCCCCAAACACTTTTTATGACAATAACTTGCATATTAGCCTTTAAAATTAGCACTTTTGATTTCTCCCATAGACTTTTAAAGGGTGTTCCGCGGCATTCGAATTTGCCGCGAACACCCCAAATTGTTCGCTGTTCGGTGAACTTGCGAACAGCCAATGTTCGAGTCGAACATGAGTTCGACTCGAACTCGAAGCTCATCCCTACTGGGGATACTACTGAGCTGGGGTTCTTCTGGGCCCCTTTAAAACAAGTCAAGAATCAACACACACATGGCATTTGCCAAGCTTCATTAAAGCTTTAAAAAAGAATCACAGAAGCATCAAAAACACACCAAAAAGCATGTTGAAGAGGTAGGTACTTTAATGTGTGTTAAAGTGTTTGTTAAGCTACTAACTGATCATTATATCATATATCATCCCCTCTGTCAGTTAAAACCTGTATCCTAGTGCCTGTGCTTTAAAAAAAAAAAAAAAAAAAAAAGCAGATTTCTACCTGTTTTAACAGTGTCTTACAGCGATCATGTGACTCCAGGCTGTCTGCTCTCTCCGTGTGATAGCTCCAGCGGGCAGAGCCAAGATTCCCCTGTTGACGTCAGCCAGGGAGGTGGGAGAAAAGGAGCAAAGAGCCTGGAGTCATGTGATCACTGGAAGACACTGTTAAAACAGGTAGAAATCTCCTTTTTTTTATAAAGCACAGGCACTAGGACTAGTGAGAGCTGACAGGCAGGTAGGGGAGGAGGTCAGAGGAGACACAGGGAGAGCTGCAGATAGCAGCGTATGATGGAGGCAGGTACACTGACCACGGTGTCTGGGTTCAGAAGCCTTGATGTATCGTGGTCAGTTTACAGAGGGGAGGGTAGAAACTGGTAGAATCAGCCAGGTATTTCAGGTGATACAGGGGGCCAAAATACACAGCACAAGCACTGTGCTGTTATTCATGCTTTAAGGGAACAGGATCAATTTTATTTTTTTTTGGGGGGGGGGGTTAACAAACACATTAACCACTTGACCTCCAAGAAGATTTACCTCCCTTCCTGACCAGGCCATTTTTTGCGATATGGCACTGCATTACTTTAACTGACAATTGTACAGTTGTGTGACACTGTACTAAAACAAAATTTGTGTCCTTTTTTCCCCATAAATAGAGCTTTCTTTTGGTGGTATTTTATCACCTCTGCATTGTTGTTTTTTTTTTTGCACTATAAACAAAAACAAAAATGCCAATTTTGAAAAAAGAACAATATTTTTTACTTTCTGCTATAAAACATATCCAATAAATAAATTGATGTTTTCTGCAAAATTTTTGGTAAAAAAAAGAATCCCAATAAGCGTATATTGACTGGTTTACGCAAAAGTCATAGCATCTACAAACTATGGGATATATATATATATTTTTTTACTAGTAATGATGGCAAACAGCGACTCATAGCAGGACTGTGTTACTGCGACAGACATTCGGGCACTAATTTACACTTTTGACACTTTTTGAGGACCAGTGAAACTAATACAGTGATTAGTGTTAAAAAATGCACTGTCACTGTACTAAGGCTACTGGCTGGGAAGGGGTTAATATCATGTGTGATTAAAGGGTAAACTGTGTGCCTAGCTAGTGTACTATGGGAGATGCTTTGCAGGAACACAGGATCCATGCCTTCCCTACTGACAGAACAGCAATCTCCCTTGTTTACATAGGCAGACTGCCGTCCTGCTTGTGTTGCAAATGATCGGTGGGTGCCTGCGGACATCGAGTCCATGGTACCCGCTGAACAGCTCCCACTGTGTACAGGCATTGTAGCAGTTAAACTGCTATGGGACAGACAGGGTTAAAGTCTAAGCAAATGTACATGAGCCCTAAAATTGGTGCAGCATGAACCAAATTCAAGTACAAGGTCTAGTCAGGTACATGAATTTGGTGCATTCTTCATCACTTTTAGAATGCATGAGAGACACTTCTGCAAAATCTGCCACCACCAGTCTTTATGAATTCCATGGATTGTATACATTTATAGTTATTTATTCTGTGCTACTTTCAGAAACAGTGTATCTACACTGTGTCTCTGTGTTGCCATTGTTAAATTGCTTTCTTTTGTTACTGTTTGTTAGAGCAAATCTGCAAGAACAGAAAAAAAATAGTTTTGTTCCAAGTGTTCACTTAGTAACATTTGCTGAGTTGTTCTGTACATCCTTCATGCCGGATTATTGTTCCACACCCACAGAAGTCAGAAGTTTCCACAAGTACTTCAGGAGAGATAATAATTTATTGTTCATGCTGGTACAAGTGAAGAAGCTCAATAATTAGGAGTATTGAATCAACAGTGTTGAGAATCCTAAAAAGTACTATAAACAACTTAATATGTTCTACAATAATGTTACAAATACAGTTGTGGTTCCGAAAAAAGTTATCCGCATTAAAGTCTTACAAAGTATATTAGAAGCAGCTTTTTCATTCCATCTTTTTATTCTATAAAGCCTCTGCGTTCAGAAAATATATACTCTTCTGAGGAGTTTAAGTAATTTTATAGCCAAAATGCTGATTTTAACGTGTGCGAAAAATAAAAATAATTGCTCTATAGGGGAAGTGGTTAAGGATTGGTAAGCTGCAATAGATGCAATTTTTATTTTGGGGTTTAATACCACGCTAAATGGTATGGGCATACCATAATTAATACATTTCCAGTAAACTGCCATTACCTGTTAATGTGTGGATAGCTGTGGTAGAGGAATCTACCATCAAAGCATTCTGAGCACAGCAGAGCACTGTGGGCCACCGGTACTGTTAACTGAAATAACCTAATTTTGTCCTCAGCAGTCAGGTCTCTGAGGCTACCCATAGATGAGTCCAGCATACCTGTATGATCCAACTTATCCAACTCCATCTTATAAAAGACCTTTCCATAAGTATGCATGTTTGGATTGGTATAGCATACAGCTAATAGTACATCCCTCCCATTAGCTTATTTTTGAAAAAAAAAAAGGCAGCCTTTTAAATGTACCCATTAGAACAGTCTGCAGGTTATGCCAGATGAAGCTACACACCCAGTCAATGTGAAACGCGTCAACGTCACTTCCATTCAGACGTCACGGCGTCATCCCCCATGGAGGCTTGCGGGCCCGCACGCTAAGGAGCTGAATACGGTCGGCAGGCAAAGGTGACCACAACGGAGGACTATTGGATGCGAACCTGTGGTTTCACATCAGTTTGCCAGCACAGTGCACTTTCTAGTAACAGCACGCCACGCCACGAAGATCAGGTTAGAGCAGAACAGAGTGGATGACCTGTATGGCCTCCGGAGTATCTGATGGTATCGACCCGTGACCCGGAAGTGGTAATGTACTTTGATGTCCCCACTTTCTGTTTACCATCTATATTACAATCTATACTACCTGCTGTTAATGTTGATTACTGATGGAAACATCACTCATGATCGCTGATGGAATATTATCTTCTTACCAGTATACACAATAGCATTATATGCATTAATAGACTTGGCCAACATCAATATTGATAATACTGGACTGATTTTTTCCAACTCATTCAGCACTGCTATAGACCATACATGGGACTACTTCCCCAGTACAATCCATAGGTTTCTCTAGTGCTCCAACCGCTTATCCCCTTCCTGCATCTTCTCTTTCACATGTGGCTCGAGCCCCACGAGGGGGATTGATGTCAGCTCTAAAAGCCGCAATTAGCTGGAGAATCCCACTGATGGTTGGCTGTGCAGACATCAATTTCCCTGGCGTCTGGACGCTGTTGTACG